>NC_064892.1:13847133-14150033 GCF_929443795.1 Astur gentilis
TTTTATGGTATGGCTAAGAAACTGTTGATCACATTTTCCACATCCCCATAGGAAAGGCTGAGGTCCAATAGTTCTTCCTGGGTCCTGGTACTGTTCTTGGATGCTGTTAGGCCAGGACTGCCTAGTTTGTTATTTTTTTCTCTGTGCTCTCCTACCAGAGCAGTCACTCTTTGTGTAACCTGCTAGGGGCTGTGCAAAACTAGTTCTTTTTAATCATAGATGTCATGTTGTCCACTACAGATCTGAGTCAGCCCTCACTTCACATTCCTTTTCACTTGTGATAATTTTCAGAACTTCCTAAATCTAGTTTAAGTTATTGCTAAACTGGGTTAGAGATAAATAGCACATTTGTGATTAAAGGGTCAGCTATTCATCAGTTCCTCCCTTGTAATTTTATCTGGCCAGATGGCTTTACAAGGCCCTCAATACCACTTGAGTGACAATACCTCCCACTGATTCTGTAAAGGGTTTGTAATTTATCATGTGTTGCAAATACTTCTGGGAATCTTCTTTTACAATCAATGCCCTAGATGCTCAGGACCCAGATCCAAAAGTGAATTGAGGGATTTAAAAATATTTTATGTGGGCATTCAGCCTAAATCCAACTCAGAATTTAACAAATTTCACACAGCCATAACTTCATATTAGAAAAGATTAACATTCAAGACACATCTTTCCAATTCCTCTGCAAATTGTCTACTAACCTCAAGTTCTGTGGTTTTTTTTACATTCATAGAACTTCCCTAGCCCAAGCAGTCACTTTGTGGTATCTTCTTGTTTTCAAAAATCTACCAAACTTCAAAAGGTGCTGAAAAAGTCATTAACAAGCCCTATCTAGCAAATATACTTTGTGCAAACATAAGCCATACAAGAAGTACTAGGTCCATTCTTACCTGCTTGCTTTCAGGAGAATGCCTCCATTCTGGAGCTAATACTGTTGTGGTTTTTTTTATTACAGCCTCTGTATTGCCCAGTAAAGTTCAATGCTTAGCTCGAAACTTTAAATTCCATTCTGTATTGTAGGAAGCCAGCTGCTTGTTGTTTGTTTGGTTTGGTTTGGTTTTTTTTTGATCTGGCCATTAATTAGACTCCATACATCATTGTCCCTCTGAGTCTGTTATTTAGAATAGGGCATTTCTCTCTCCTGCACTATTTTCCTTTGAAGTTTACACTGCAGTGCTTCATACAATATCACAAATTGTATCCAAACAATGGACCCTAGTTTTCCAAAGATGAAACCTGCAACTACATCTTCTAGTCTTTAATGCTTATTTTAATTCATTATTTTATTTACTAATTTGTTTTATCCATGAAAATAAAATTTATTAATAATTGAAACAGAAATGCTTGCTATGGTTTCCTATATTTATTTAACTTATAAACTGATGTATTATAGTTGTAAAGCATTGTAAAAAGGTGTGCAACTTCTTAATATTTGAAGCAGGATTTGCTACCAGATAAAATTTCAGTACTGGATCAGTCACATCCTTTAACATAGCCAGGAAGATGAAAAGTGTTTTCAGAAAGAGACTAGTGACAGTACAAATAGAATCAGACAATCAGAAATGACTGAACAGTGTCAAGATCTCATGAGCAGAAGATACCAAAGGTAACAAGACAGAGTTATCTTGTAGATGAGAAGAAAATGAGAATGGCAACATTTCTCAAATCTCTAACCTGCTCAAGATCACAGTTAAGACAATAATATAAGGAAAGGTAAAGATGGAAAAAATGGCAGAATAACAGCAAATATAAGTCGTACTGTTCTTTCATTACCTGATCACACCAGATCAAATTTGGTTTAATTCCTTTTCATTCAAGATCACACACTACCATTTTTTAAAGAATCCACAACAGAGATTTAGATTATACTTGATAAGTTGGGCATCCAATAGGTAGATATGTACATACTAAAGACATGATTTAAGTGTGTACTTATAAGTCCATACTTATTAAAATTTCTTTATCATTACTACTTCATCTATATCATTGTTGACAATTATAGTTGGAAATGACAGAGTTTACAAGAATGAACAATATATGAGGGCATACACTTCTCATACACTATGAAAGGAATTTAAAAATTAGTAAGTAGATACTGTAGATTTTCTGATAGAAAAGAACTGGAAAAAAACGTCAGCTGAAATCAACACTATTTTCTCTTGTTACCTTCATGAACTTACATTCTTGATTTGTAAATGCTGATAAGATACAGGTCTTTCAAGATGGGCTTCATCCTCCAATTCAGACACTAGAACTTGCGGTGTCTACAAAATAGCTGTTAATAGCCTTTTAGGAACTCTGCACTTTTGTTTGGGTTAGGAACTGAACTTTTATTTAATCTTAATTTTAAGTGGTATTGGTCACGACCTTAAAAATGTCAGTTGATGTTTGCACTGTAGTGTTAACAAAGGCCCTTTGAGGACTAATTTGAAGACATCTACCATTTTACTAGGTGATAGATGATAGTGAATTGCACTGAGTACAAAAACACGAAAAATAACTTCAAAATGTAAAAAAAAAAAAAAAAAAGCCTTTGACCAAGAATATATTTTGGTGTAGGAGTTGTCTATATACATGCATCATGCAGTCATGATCCTACAGATCATGATCTCACATATGGATTCTGAGTCAGCATGCACTTTCAGGCATATATTTACACTACCTGGCTCACTCATGGCTACACCAGCTTACTTTTTATTTTAAGAACCAAATGCTTCAAAATAAAACATAAGCTTAAATATGCTACGAGTTTTTAGCCATGTTCTTTGGATTTGCATTACATTTCAGGTTAATTTTCACAGAAATACTGCAACAACATCATCAGATATGAAGTATCCTGGTGCAGATCAACAGAATGCTGAAATCCTTTATTTCAGCCCAGACCCTGGTACGTGTTTGATACTCTTATTCCAAACATTCAGAATTTTGCATAGGTCTTAAGATGTATTAGTTAGCATAAATTAGCATAAATCAGCATAAGAAAAGTTAGATTAAGAAGTAATGCTATAAGGAAACACATGAAAAAGGAAATAATCATAGATGAGAACACTTAAGAGGTGCTGAAAATCCCACAGCTGACATTTAGATGTATTTAAACACAGAATGATGAAATTGGACTAGTTAGCACTACTTTGACTTCAGACTATCAGAACGAAGTGCACTTTCTTGAAATATTTATATTCAGATAGCTTTAATGATTTTATGGTAAAAATATGTCTGACGTACAACTCTGAGATTTGACATTTAGATTTTAGAGCAGAGGCTGATCAACTTTATGGATATGAAATATTTTTTATTAGTGACCTTAACAAAATTTTTCAGTGAACATGCATATTAAATGTAAATCTACTTATAGTAGTTTACAGTAGTTTACTTTTTTTTTTATTAGCAGTCATGGACAATGTAGTTATACAGATCACAAACTGATTTCCTTCAGCATTCCAGTTCTCTTGAAATGAGTTCTGCTGCTATGTTTCAGACTTCTGGCTATCTTCCCACATCCTCACAAATGAATTTCTTCTTTTCCCTTCTCCCAGCTTCATCTGTTCTAGCACTCAATTTGCTGTTTTCAGATTTGTTTCTGTTGTTATTATTCTTTAAGATTTAACTGGGAATTTAATGTCTCCAGTAGTGCATCTGTGTTACATAATTTTTTCTAATAAAATCATAAGGATTTATACACTCCCGTTCTCCTCTGCATAGCTGATGACTTGAACTTTTGATAGAATAACACTATGTTTAACACTATTGAGCAGACACTATTAGATAGCATGGCCTATAAATTCAGTAACAGAAGGGCTTGAGTGGGAAGATGTAAGTAGAAATATTGTGAGTATTGTGTCTGAGATGAGCTGTCTAATCAAGAGTGAAACTGGCTAAACTGTGAAAAAACAGGAAACAAAGCACTAGCCTGAATACAGAGTTCTTACTACAAAAATTGGCATTGTACCCATACTTGCTTAAAAACCTTTGCAGCTACCATCCAACTGCAGTCCTTTTCTATACTGGAAAATTTAACTTATGTCAGTTCTTATTAATTTCTTCTCCAAATATCATTTAGGTCAGAGCTGATATTAGTAAAAAATGGGACTTAGGTAGACTTTATTGTCTTGGCAATGGGAGCAAAAGGCTAAACATTTAAGTTGCACCTGAACACCCTTTAAAGGTATAGCTGCTCCATTTTTTTACATTTTTCTTCAGCACTTTGAATGAAGTGGGGAATAACAAACAGGACACAGTAAAGTTTTCATGGCAATTTTGCATGGGAAGAGCTAGAGGAAGATCTGAGGATGACTGCTAGAAGCAAGTAAGCTTGGTGAATTTCGAGTTTGGACAGTCAACAGATGTTATTTTGGTTGTGGTATTGCATTTTGGGTCAATGCTTGAGTCAGCCAAGACCTGCTAAGTGGTTGGTGGAAAAGGTTGGCTTGTCAAGGTGATCCCAATGATGAAGCAGAGCTGCTTTTGGCTTGAGTGGGTAAAAAGGCAGTTACTGAGCAACCACAAGAGAGAGTGTAGTAAATGGTTATTTTGCATTGGGAGGGGGAACCTCTAAGAGTATAAAATTCACTTTTCCCTGCACTCTTCTCCTCATACCTCGTACTTTGAGGTATGTCTGAACCTGAGGTATAACTCATCAGCAAGACCAGGCATCGCTTTGTTGTCAACTTATTGAAGGGGTACTTCAGAGTAAGAGAACAGAGACTCTTCAGGGCTGGAAGAAGGTGGTGCTGGTAGTAGTAAATTTAGTCATTATTCAAAGTGACTGCTGAGTTTGTGATGCTAAAGAAAGATGACCAAATAAGGCTATTTGATGTGGAAGAGCAGAAGTAAATGTCCTAATCCATGCTGGCAACAATGATGTAGGGAAACATAGGAGGACCATTTTAGGGGTGAAATTCAGGTTGCTAGGGTTCTGCCCAGCAGGGACACCAGGTCTCATGGCAACAACTTGTATAGTGCTGCCAGCTACATATGCAAGACCTGAAGAAACTGTGCAGGAAAGACAAGTTTCACATTAACTAGAATGGAGCCAATCTGCTGGTAATCAGAACAGAAATATCATGGTGTCCTGGTTTTGGCTGCGATAGAGTTAATTTTTTTCCTAGTAGCTGGTACAGTGTGTTTTGGATTTAGTGTGAGAATAACATTGATAACACGCTGATGTTTTAGTTGTTGCTAAGTAGCGCTTATCCTAAGTTAAGGATTTCTGTTTCCCGTGCTCCGCCAGCAAGCAGATGTACCAGAAGCTGGGAGGGAGCACGGCCAGGACAGCTGACCCGAACTAGCCAAAGGAATATGCCATACCATAGAACGTCATGCTTAGTATATAAACTGGGAGGAGTTGGCCAGGGGGGGCAGATCACTGCTCAGGCATTGATCAGCAGATGGTGAGCAATTGTATTGTATAACGTGTCTTTTCTTGGCTCTAATTTTTGTCTTTTGTTATATAAATTTTCATTAATATTATTATTGCTGTTATATTTTTTATTATTATTGTTATTGTATTTTATTTAATTTTAGTTATTAACCTGTTCTTAAACCACAAGTTTTACTTCTTTTTCCGATTTTCCTCCCTGTCCCACTGGGAGGGTGGAGGAGTGAGCAAGAAGCTGTGTGGTACTTAGTTGCTGGCTGGGGTTAAAACAAGACACATGGAGGGCATTTTCAGTAAAAGCAGAGGGAAAGCCAACAGGCATGGAAGAGTACTTGGGTTTGATAAATCCCAAAAATCTTTTTACAGGCAGAAAGGAAGTGTATATACAGAATAAAAACTCTATTAGCCCAGCTACAGAGCCCTGCCTGGAGCCCTGGAGCCCTTGTGCCAACAGCACTGGATGCCTGGATGCCTCAGTGCAGAGCGGTGGGTGTTGTCCCTAAGTACAGGGGGATGAAAGTCAGACTCACTGGAGTTGGAAAATAATGTAGAATTTTATGGTGATTTTTCACAACACAAAAGGGTCAAGAGAGGGGTCCTTCTGGGTGGCTGGTATGACCAATTTTATTCAATATCTTCATTAATAGCATGGAAAAAAGCACGTGGGGTAACGTCTGTGAGTTTGGAAAAGGTACTAAGTTCATTTAAATATTATATTCATAGCTAGAAGGTCTGAGAAGACCTTATAAAACTCTGTCAACTGGGGTTGAAAAAAAAGTTACTGTGTTAAAAAATAAGGTAAATGCTAGGAAAAGAGTTTACATGATGCTGAGCACAGTATTGACAGTTAAAACTTAGGAGAAAGACATTAGCATTGTTGTCTCAGAGATACACAGCAAAAGGATGAAAGGCAATGGTCAGAAATTGCAAGAAAATATGTGAAATTGCCAATAAACATTACAGGAAAATAAATTACCCCAAGAATATTTAAACTCTGGAAGAGGTTACGTGGATAGGACACCTTCCACTAGACCAGGTTGCTCAAAGCCCCATCCAACCTGGCCTTGAACACTGCCAGGGATGGGGCATCCACAACTTCTCTGGGCAACCTGTGCCAGTGCCTCACTACCCTCACAGTGAAGAACTTCTTCCTTACATCTAATCTAAACCTGCCCTCTTTCAGTTTAAAGCCATTACCCCTTGTCCTATCACTACATGCCCTTGTAAAAAGTCCCCCTCTGGCTTTCTTGTAGCCCCCCTTTAGGTACTGGAAGGCTGCTATAAGGTCTCCCCAGAGCCTTCTCTTCTCCAGGCAGAAAAGACCCAACTCTCAGCCTGTCTTCATAGGAGAGGTGCTCCAGCCCCCTCTGACCATCCTTGTGACCCTCCTCTGGACTCACTCCAACAGGTCCATGTCCTTCTTATGTTGGGGGCCCCAGAGCTGGATGCAGTACTCCAGGTGGGGTTTCACCAGAGCAGAGTAGAAGGGGACAATCACGTCCCTTAACCTGCTGCCCATGCTTCTTTTAATGCAGCCCAGGATACGGTCGGCTTTCTGGGCTGAATATAAATAGTTGGCATGAACTGGCAACAATGACTGGAAAACAGATTTTGTTTAGATTTTCTATTTTTTTCAAGTTTATACTCATCTAAGTTCTAAATAATATCAAAGACAGGGACAAAGTTCACATAAGCTTTTACCTTAGGGAAGTATCTTCCTCTATTTCACTTCCAATGAACTGTACAAACACTTGTCTAACAGTTGTGCCGTCATATGTAATTAACACACATTGCAAAAATACTTCTGAGACAGTAACTTCAATAGAATTTCTATGAATATGTTTGAAGTTTAGTATGATTAGTTTGCAAAATTACTGCATCATCAGTCTTGGGACTGAAGTATTACTGCTGTTAATATACTAATTCAAACTAGGACTGAAAAAGGTCATTTCAGACTTCATGGACTGAAGCAGCATCCACAGAATTAATGTGTTAGCATAAACTGAAAAAAACACTTCTCCTATCAAAGGATTAATTTTATATTCCTTTGACGTAACTAGGAATCTGAAAACAGATTATAGCCTTCTATTGTGGTATAACTGGGCACATATTGTACAGCCCTTATTTGTGATACCTCTTACATGATGGCAGAAATAGTGCCATATATTAAATAATACTGGGGTTTGGGGTTTTTTTTCAGACAAACAAAACACTGCCCTTGAACATTTATGCTGGACTTTTAAAATAGACATGTACCCAGAGGGAGAACCTGGCCCTTTTAAAACTTCTAGGAAAATTAAAGAACAAAGCAATTGGGTGTGTGCCTTAGTGCCAGTTTCTGACATAAAAAAAGAATATTGATTTAACTATTGTGAGCTTATGACCATCATCAAAACAGTAAGAAAAAAATGAACTATGAAAATTCAGAGACAGTATTATTTGATAATACAAATAAAGATTTGGGGCTTAAAACCAGTTCTGGATTTCTTACATATATTTCTTGTATTCATGTATTAATATATCATTGCATAATGAAAAACAACCATTCTGAGCCAATTATGACTCCCTCTATAATACAATATAAGACCTACCAAAAGATTCTTTGTTTTTACCTCCCTGCTCCCCAAACATCACATTCATGAGCTCATGGATCCTTGTAATAAGAAGGCCTGCTCATGTGTTTATTAGTGTTTATTATCTTCTGAGATCAAAAGGACTAAATAGATCTGTGGCTGTCTGTTTAAAGTGACTTAGGAAGGACAGAAAAATAATAATCAAATGTTTTCAGGAAATAAGGAGGCAACAGAGAAAAGATAATGACTCAGATAATACTAAGCGTAATTGTTAGACTTAATGCTTTCGATTGTACATAATGCAAGAACATACCTTGTTATTAGAATACAGTTATCTCTATTAAGTTATTCTCATTGTTCAAGTATTCCATAATATTATATGAAATGGAATATTACATTAGCTTCTAGTATTCTGATGTAAACCATTCATATTTCCAGAACTTCAAAAAATACGCTGTCATGAAGACTCATTTATGAAGGTATTTACTTTCAAAAACTTATTGGCCAAACCTAGGGCTTATATGTAGATAATATCTAGGTAAATCTGAGATTTCCAAAACATATGCTGAATGCAGATGAGACATACTGCAAAATGTCCTTTAATTAGAGAAATCTTCTTTCTTTTTTTTTTTTAATACAATTTTTACTTGGCTATCAAACTTATATATCCTATGTCTTTGTCTCTCAATTTGGGCCTGTCCTGACAATAACTAGATAGGCAAGCCATGTCATCTTTGCCCCATGTAATTTATATGTTGAGAGTTCAGAAATTCCATTTACAGGCGTCGTGCTTTAACCCCAGGCAGTAACTAAGCACCAGGCAGCCACTCATTTACTCCCCCCCACCCAGTAGGATGGGGGAAAGAATTGGTAAAATAAAGTAAAACTCGGGGGTTGGGATAAGAATAGTTTAATAGAGCAAAAAGGAATAAACTAGTAATGGTAATAACAATAATAAAATTACAATAATAATAAAAGGATTGGAATATACAAAACAAGTGATGCACAATGCAATTACTCACCATTCGCTGACCAGTGCCCAGTTAGTTCCCAAGCAGCAATCCCCCCAGGCCAACTCCCTCCAGTTTATATACTGGGCATGACGTCCCATGGTATGGAATACCCCTTTGGCCAGTTTGGGTCAGCTGCCCTGGCTGTGTCCCCTCCCAACTTCCTATGCCCCTCCAGCCTTCTTGCTGGCTGGGCATGAGAAGTTGAAAAATCCTTGATTTAGTCTAAACACGACTTAGCAACAACTGAAAACATCAGTGTGTTATCAACATTCTTCTGGTACTGAATCCAAAACATAACACTATACCAGCTACTAGAAAGAAAACTAACTCTATCCCAGCTGAAACCAGGACAACAGGTTACTATTTACTTGATTTCAGACTCTGATTTATTGATTGACTTTATTTTCAGTTTATTATAATTATTATGGCAAATAACCCATGAACTAAGATAACTGCATAAATGGGAAGAAAATTAATGTAGCTAGCAGCAGCAGCAGTGATAGTAATTGTTCTCTGCTTTGCAGATGATTTCTCATTCGATAAGCCTCCATGACCACAAGCCCTAAGCATTATCCCAAAGCTAGAATTCCAAACACCAAAATCTATAAAGTCATCTCTGATCATACTTAAGAAGGAAGTATCTTTGTGAAAAGAATGAGGCCACAGTCCATCGTTCTCGTGGTGGCAGTTTTACATTTTATATGGTCATTGCAACCTCTGCTTTTATCATTTAACTGGATTTCTTCAGGCCTGTGTTTTTCCTTCACTTTTTTTTCTTGAACCTTTTTACATAATGTTAAGCACATTTGTATGTTCAGGTTTCAATCATGAACTAAGGTGAGATTCCTACATAAGGAGTCAACTCATCTTTACCTTCTCCACATTCAGTAAAAAGAATTATGTTCTTCCAGCTGTGGATTTAGACCTTAGATGAACTTAATCATCTTCTGGATGTGTTTACTGTCAGGGCCCTGAGTGCACCAGCAAGCCTGAATTGCCCAATGCTAGCGTCATCTGGGACCTCTACCACGTTCCCTCTGGCATTAACCCAGGAGCATCACTGGAGCTCAGGCCCAGGATCCTGGTCCTTGCCTGAGACATAGAGGCAAGCTTGTGTCCAGCCCTGTTCCTTGACAGGCCTTCATTGCTAACCAGGCTTGTGGTTTGACCTTGGACTTGCCTCATCACCTGGGACTTGTCTCATGATCACTAAGCTGGTGACTGAACCTGCTACTGCCACAGGATCTGCTCTGCTTGCCTGGTTTGAATACTATGGGACTGTTTTCTTGTTGTTGAGGTGATGATCCCTGCCTGTATAGTTGTCATCCTTGGATCCAGGCTTGTCTTCACTTGCAGGGAAGACCCACCCTTCCTACTTCCTCACATTTCCTGTTCTTCAGTGATGATATATCTGAAATTTGAGAGAGATGAATTCAGGCCTAGGAGCTCATGTAACTGTGGTGCTGAGTGACATCTTCACAAGCTGTTGCGAGACAACTGTGTTTCATTTCGGCAGATGATAACTGCTGTTCGTACCTATGTTATCCCTGACAAATCAATTTACCTAAGGCTGAACCTCTGAGAGTTTATAAAACTGCAACTTATTTAGAGTGTTGCATAACATCTTAACAAAACGGACTGTTAGAAATACGTTAGATCTTTCTCTTTGATTTCCCAAAAGAAGTCCATAGCTGTAGAAGGTTCAGGAAAAACTATTCTGGAACATTTTAGGAGGAGAGGGACCTCCAGTTTCCAGTTTCCATCAATTCCAATTTTCTACTCTATGTTATTCCCTATGTCTCCTTATTTCTTAGTCCAAGTTTCTCCCTATGTAGCATCCAATCTACTCGTAGTTTAGTCTGTATCTTCTAACCAGTGTGCTGGTTTAACCTACAGCTTTCTGTCAGACCATTGCTGTCTAATCTAATTTAATAGCTTTCTAAATGGAGAGAAATCAGTGGTTTTAAAACAAGTCTTATCGCCTGAGTTGTATCTTCATTTCTGACTAGACATACTCTTATGTCTGGCCACAGTATGTTATATCGTTATGTATCACACGAAGAGCCGTATTAGCAAGTATGTAGACAGCAGGTAGAGGGAAGTGATTGTTCTCTTCTGTTTGACACTTGTGACACTGCTTCTGGAGTATGGTGTACAATTTTAGGCTCCCCACTACAGAAAAGACACTGGCATACTGGGATCCAGCAGAGGGCCACCAAGGTTGCTAGAGAGCTGAAGCCCATGATATAGAAGGAGAAGTTGAGAGAACTGGGGTTTTCTACCTTTAGAACACCAAGGGAGGTTTTTTTTTCCCTTTTCGCTTTCTGCATCTACCTAAAGGAAAAGCATAGTGATGACAGAGCCAGAATTTTTTCCAAGGTGTACAATAGAAGGATGAGAGACAATGGACTCAAATTGAAAAATTCTGGGAAATTCTGACTCACTGTACAGAAAACCTTTTTCACCATGAGGGTGATCAAGCATTGGAACAAGTTGCCAGAGAAGGCGTGGAATCTGTGTCCCTGGGGGTTGTTAAAAGTCAAGTAGAAGGCCTTGATGATATTAGAGATTACTAGAGAAGGCCTTGATGCTATTAGAAAATATGGTGATATTTAGTAAGTATTACATCAGCTCACAGGAAGCAGCCCATAAAGAAACATATGGATAAAACTATAGAATTTTATTTTTATTTTTCTGCTTGTTGGTTTGTATTTTTTTCTCTCAGTTGATTTCCTGGGGATTGTTGTTAGGAATTTTTATATTTTACAAAAAAGGCAGGCTGTTCCTTTTAAACAATAGCTTTTTTTAGTGTTTCTTTAAATACCACCACTCACACTCTGATTATCCAAAACCAAATTTCAGAAACAGAGAACAGTTTTTATAGTCAAAGCTGAAGTTCAGGTTTGCCTATGCTTAACTTGGCAGATTAATTACTTTAAAAAATGAATGACTTGGAATTTATGCCTAAAATGCCAGAAAACAAAAAAGCAAGGGGAAAAAAACAATTTTAATGGCATGCAAGATGATGTAAAATATAGAAAAGAGAAACCATTTTTTTCCTCACATGACAATTTCAGGTGGTCATGACAAGAAGAAATTAAAGAAAAAACAAACAGACAAATAAAAGCTTTATGTAGTTAATGAAGCTGAAACACTTTCAGGATTTAATTTCAAGAGAGTATGTAAAAATTAGTCCCCACTTACTGGAAAACCTGAAAAATTGTCCTTGAATAACAATTTTCTGTTATAAAAGCCTTTATATCTCACTCATGAGTAAACAAATTGCATCAGCATTTCTAGGAAGATAATGATTGTGAATGTTTAATTTCAACAGCAATTGAACCTGACCTTAGTTTGGTAAATTAATGATAATGATAATACATAACTTTTATGGGAGCAGTTACCTGCTACAGCAACAGTAGACATTAATGTAATACTAGACTAAATGTGTGATCCCACTAACTCAGCTTTTATTCTCTGTTCTGAAACGTGAGATGTAATATATCTTTTTTGAGAACAGTAGAAGGAAAGAAATCTTTGCTACTTCTACCACAAATGAGAGTTCTTTTCCTAAATTTCATCCACCACCTC
The DNA here is from genome assembly GCF_929443795.1 of Astur gentilis. Classification (NCBI taxonomy): domain Eukaryota; kingdom Metazoa; phylum Chordata; class Aves; order Accipitriformes; family Accipitridae; genus Astur; species Astur gentilis. Next base: position 13,859,691 of record NC_064892.1, read on the forward strand.
AGTTAACCACTACTAACTGATAAGAATCAGACCACATTTTTATATCTTAACGCTTAAACTTGTTTTGTGCAGCTCACAACGAGGACTGAAAAAACAGAACAGTTTTTTGTTGGACCTTTGGTTGCATCTGCTGGTCTCAGTGACTATACAGTAAGACTACAAAAAAAGTAACCCCTATTTTTAGCTATCTTGTCAAGGACTCAGAGAGGAAACTGTGCTATTAAATGCATAAAATATTTGGAAATTCTGAATTTAATCGTGTGCTGAAATAGAAAAAGCACTGTGGAATACCTGACATTGCAACAGTCCGTCTATATTAGCCATTCCATGGTTCAAAAATATGTTTATTACCTGTAAGTAAATGTCAATTATTTCAATAGCATGGCACTGGCAATCTTTAGCTGTAAGGAACATGTAAAACAGAGATATGAAGGCAGAAAAAGGGTTTACAGTTAATGAAACTGCACCTGCTTTATGTAAAACACCTCATTCATAATGTTCCAGGATGTGTTCTCTTTTCAGTCCAGTTATTGTATCATGCTGCAACAGATACATAAATGCGCACACACACACAAATACACACACAAAGACATTTCAGCAAAAATCTAGAAGGCTTTTTCAGACCCATGTCCTGCCATTGTCTGGTTACTCAGGTTAATGTATCTTGGCAGAGAGCAGCGGTGCTACTGCAAGGCTGCCATAGCCATGGAATCATCAAACTAACATACGGCTGGTACTCTGCTCTGCAGTCTTTTTAGTGAGTGTGTTTGATGTTTGTCAAAAAGCATTCTCACTGGGAACTTTAGGTGCCCTGTAGGTGTTTATCTAGTGCACAGTACTCATCTGCTAAAAGGCTTTCAAAGTTTTGTTGAAACAAGAATAATATTTAACTTTCATTTTACTTATCTTTCTAGTAGTTTTTATTCTACAGATTTTGTAGGCAGTGAATTCTCAGAGTTAATTCTCTTAATGTTAAGTATCAGTTAGGAAGTAGCTATCAGCTAGACTTAGGAAATTTGCTGGATTTTTTCCTGGTTTGTGCTTGTTTGTTTGTTTATTTTCTTTTCTGAATCTCCCTTACTGTAGCTTAAGTTCATTACTTCTACAGGTTATTTACAAGAAACTTGGAAAACAATTTATCACCCTCACCTTCACAGCAACCTTTCACCTATTCGAAGACGATTATTGTAATTCTTCTCCTTTGTAGAACAAGCAGATACAATGCCTCAATCTTTCTTCATATTGTTTTATTATGCTTTTATCTCAAACTCTCTGAAAGAGATAAGATTCCTTTCCAGTTCTTCAACATACCAGGTTCTGGAAATGTCAGAAAATTCCATGACCTCCTTTTTTTCCCCTAATTACTCATTTTCTTCTTCTATACATGACACTTTAACTTCAGTTCTTCCTACTACTGCCAATCTTTAAAGCCAAAATAAGTAAATCACAAGATAAGTGAATAAATAAGGAGGAAAGAAGTTCAGATTGGTGCTTGGCAATCCAGCATTCAGTCTGGCAGAGCTCTTCATCACTTCTTTACAGTTTATTTTGGCTTATAAATGTTGCACTTCAAAAAAAATCTACATATTACTTGATATGTAATACTGTATACTGTATAGTATACAGGAGTGCAGAAGTTAAGGAGCTGTCTCAAAGTTGTGTGAAAGAAACAGTGTAACATTATCCATGGAGTGGTAGACCTTGTTTTTTTGAGGCTTAACATAGGCTATACTTGGCTGAAGACAGCTGCATCAATTCCTATGAGTACCTTGTATGAGTAAGATAATATTTGGCAGTAGGTAAGGTGACAAGGATCAATGCATTTTGTTTGAAGCTTTACAAAGAGCAGCTATTCCTCCGCTCCGTCTCAAGCACTGAGGTAAATGAAATTATGAAGTTAAAATGTTTTTTAAATTTATTTTTAAGACAGTTTTGCCAAATTTAATTTCTTTAGTTGTATTCATATGTATTTCACAGAGAATGTGAAAACATAAAATTTATTCTGCAGCTCTGTTTTAGCAGAAATTATTATGTCTTAAAGTAATTATGATAGATATCTACAGGTAGGAACATGTATAAGATAAACTAGAAAATAGATATGAGAGCTTGGTTTTTTGGTGTATGCTGAAAGATATGTAAGTTGCCTGATATGTCCAGTTTGTGTTTTTCTGTGCAACTAAAAGACTGTCCCATTTTCAAGTGAAGTAGACGCCATGAGTGATGGGAATGGAGTGGTGAGAGGCAATTAGCACCCTTTACTTCCTTTTTCTATCAAGTTAAGTCATTATTTAACCTGCCAGCTACCATTTTCTTTTAACACTCAGGATATATGCAATAGGAATAGCAATTGTAATAGTAATGCAATAGTACCAGTAAGTTGGTTTGCTCACAGAAAAACGTGGTAAATTACATGGTACACTCATCATACACATGTCTAAACTGCCAACTGTATAGCTAAATACGGATGTATGTAGTGGTTTAAAAAAAAAAAGGAATTTTTTAACACAAGCTAAATTGATGTTACTTGACACGGTCCTGTGTATTCAGGTTCCAGACAGTAAACTTGAGGCTGCCCTCTACTTTTTCACAACCATTCATTTCTGTTATGATACTGCCACCTTTGACTGTGTGTTGGGTTTATGTGGCAAGGTTCTGGATGCTGGATGTTGGGGGGTTGCAGGAGTGTCCTCTGTGAGAAGGCAGCAGGGGCTGCTGGAAGAGATACAGCTGATTCCAGCTGGCTCTGCAATGGAGCCACAAGTGTGAGGAAGAAGGAGCGACAGAGAGGTGCTGTTATGGACTGACCAGTGGAGTCAGGAAGGAAGGACTGGAGTTGAGCCTGGGAAGAAAGGAGGGTGTGTTTATTTTTGGCCTTGTTTCTCACCATCCAACTCTATTTTTACCTGGCAATAAAATATTTTGTGCTTTGCCCATGATGGTAATTGGTAAGTGATCACTCTGTTCATATTTTGACCTACAAGATTTTTCATCTTATTCCACCCCACCCCACCCCCCCCCCCCCGTCTCTCTCTTGAGGAGGTGGAGTGAGAGAGCAGCTGGGTTGGGGTCTGTCAGCCAGACAAGTTCAATTCACCAAACTGTAATAAAAAATAATGAAAATAAATTTAATTTAATATTTATGCTTTTCAGGAATAGCCTTATAATTTTAAATTATTGTAATATATATATAATTATACAATTATCATTATATTAAACTAAATAATACAACATTGTTCTGGCAATTTCTTATTGTGTTTTCTTAACTTCTTTCACTCTCTGCACACTCTTCTAGCCTCTGGTTTATTATTTATTTATAAAACCTTCATGTTTTTCTGTCTGTATATGCTGAATTGTTCTATATTGGGGGAAAGAGGTGACATTTATATTTTATAACTTCTTTCCATTTGCTTCATAGAAAGTATGGATTTTTTGCTTGTATGTTTTCACTGTTTATTTTTACACTAGGGTTTACAATTCTAGATATTGATTAGCTTGGAAATGTCTTAAATATTTACCAATTATTATTCATTTTGTACATGTATTTTTCATATTGTACATTTCTGCTGATACTTTTTTCCTCTCAAATAATTAATTTCATAGTTTTCAAATTCATGATGTTCACTATTGTAATAGCTGGCCTTTTCCTTTTACCAAACACTTTTATCTGTCAAGTGAGATCTATCACAGTGCTCTCCCAGATTGGATAAAGGGCTTTCAGAGGAAGAAAATGTTTTCTGCAACTTAGAAATTCTGTAGATGTTTTGTATTTGCAATTTGAGTCTCATAGCACATCACAGATTTAAGCGCTACATGTCTTATTTTGCTCAGATTCTATAAACTACTGTTTCAGGAACTCATCAACCTTTTTGGGGGACTTACTGACATACTTAGTGGTAACTCACTCACCTTGCCCAATTCAGTTTTACCTGCAAATGCTAGGAATAATATTCCTGATTTTAACATTCCAGTCATGAGAATTTTCCTAACAGATAGATGTGTTTAGATGGTTACATAGGAATTTCTGTTTATTTTGGTTTAACATTCTTGTTTATGTACAGGCGGTTCAATAATTGTTGAAACACAAATTCTGGGTCATAATAAGTGTCTCTTGTTATTAAGGAGAAAACAAATCACAGCACTTCTATCTTAGATCAAAACTATTATTCCATTACTATCCATAATAAAAATAAAAACTGAATTATAGAATGGGAAGAAAATGTCATATGCTCAACCTAAAGCTTTCCTTTTAGCTATTCTGTTCACAATTCTAGGGATCACTTGACAGCTGACTTCGAGACTAAGTCTTACTGTTCAGCTGCATCTTTCCTCAGTGATGAAGGAGGTGATGGGCATCTCAGTGACTTTAAACATCTCAGTGAGGACAAACTGAGATTTTCTTCACCTGAAGGATATGTCACAGCAATACACAAGAAGAACAAAAACACATTTAATACCAACTGTGATCTCAGGTTTTACATCTTCTGGGATTTGAATTTGTCTCTTCTGAATTCCCTGGTGCAATGAACTATTTTGTATGCTTCAGACTGGTGGTGTTATAGATACTCTAATTGAAGAGACTTGAACAACCATTTCAAGCCAATCAAGAAAGAAAATCAAGACTAGATCACACAAGATTTTAAAGAATTATATCAATGTGTTGACATGTGAGATATGAATGTTTTATTGTCACAATTATTTGTGAAGTCTGATTAAATGTTAAAATTCAAGGTAGTACTGGGCAATTCCCTCCAAAAACAATTTAGTATATATTTATTATGCTCTTCAACATCTTTGATAAGGTTTATTTCATGGAAGTTTTTTTGTCTGAAAATTAGATATCTCAGTCTAAGCCAAGATTTCATGGCAGAATGGAAAGTGGTAGACGCTTCAAAGGAAATTGAACTGAACTTTCTTAGACAGCTATTATAGATGTCTAGACGTAGCCAGATGAATCCCATACAGTATGACTAAACAAAATTTAGTCAAGCTGAGTGAGGAAAGGTGAAATTCAAACTATATAGAATCAACATCTGTTTCCTTTAGCAGCTCTTATTTCAAATTATATTGCGTCAATATTTATGTATCTTAAAATAGTTGGGACAGAATTAGTTTTGTTTAACTTTCCAGAGGAAATTCATCACATCCTAAGATGGATTTGTAACATACAGGATTGATAAGCATTTAGAATTTATTAATTAATCATAGGCTTTATAGACACCTAGCTTAGATTAGGTGCCTAACTCTTAGTTGGCTAAATTTAGGAAGAAAATTTATTTCCTATTGTTGTTAATCACTATCCATCTTTAAAAGAGAATGTCATTGAAATATTTTTATGAATACCAATGTGACTACAAAACTATATATTTAACTGCTCCCTTCCCTCTTCCTTGCAACTGCTAGTCATTTGGGGAAATTTAAAAAAATATATACTATTTATTCATATTTATAAAATATTAGTCAAATGTAAATTAGTAAATCTGCATCATTATGAAAAATGGACAAAATAAGGATGTTGCCTTTCATATTTGCCAAAAAAAAAAAAAAATCTCTAAAAGTGTTTCAGCTCTATGTATAGCTAAAATTTTCATTCTTCTTTAATTGACACATAGTTCATGCTGATTGATAACTGAAAAAAACCCCTAATTTAGAATTAAAAACTTTCTGTTTCTCTTACGTTCTTTCATCTTAGCTGTTCTTCAGTGGCTTTTCTTCAGTCCTTATTACTGTTAGTAACAAAAGGTGGGAATAATAAAATGTCAATCAAAATCTTACTGTTATTATTATTACTGTTAAATGTTAGGAGATGTTATTACATTTCATATGAAATGTTCAGTTTTATGTATTGTGATTGACAAGTATTAACTTTAACATTGCTGTAGTCACTGAAAAGAAATTAGAAAGTGATTCAGAGATATTTTTTTATGTTAATTTTTCTATGACTTTACCCACATTTGCAAAAGTTATCAACATGTTTGTAAATTAACACATTTTATATATTTTAATCATCATGCATTATTTATTGAGGCAGCTGTCAAGATTAACACATTTAGAATATCACCTTCAAGGTGCTGTTGGTTTTGGTTATAGGTAGCTGTTGCGAGAGCAAGGCAAGTCTACTGGGACCTTCCAACCAGTCCTTTTTTGCTTTTATCAGATTTTCCGTCTTATACCTTTTATTCTACTTTGGTGCCTGAATGAAAAGAAAGGCCAAGATTAACCCATAAGTAGGATTTTCAGAAGTAATAATGTCAGGCAGTGGTTCTATTTTGGGCTATCTTATTGAGCTTATGTCATAGAGGTTTGATTTTTTTTGCAGTGGGATGCTTTTTAAATTTTGAATATCAGTAATCATTAAAGTGTCTCAAGTGGTGGTACTACAACACAAGGTGAACAAAATATCAAGATGCTTGAATGTCCTAGCTATCTTCTTGGTCCTCAAGGTCTTCAGAACAATTCTCACAAGTATGCATCAGCATTGAAACCCGAATTCAAACCTGCATCAGAAGGCTAAAATTGTGCAGCTTCCCAAACTGCTGCAAAAACAAGCTTTCTAAACTAGGTCTAACCTTAAAACAAGATTTACTTGAGCATGTTTATCTCCTAAGCATATAACAGTGCTTTTTAGAATACAATTGTTAGATTGTATTAACAGTGATTCAGCCTAAAATCTCCTTCAGAATTTCTAGTCAAAAACTTGGACAACTTAAGTTTTTCATACACCTCACAGTAAGAAAGTGAGGGGAAATGCAAACAGCTTGAACACAAGCAATTATTTTAAATAGCATAAATTAAACATGTGGAGAACAGAAAAGAATTCATGGAGAAAAATATAAGGAACAGATAGTAATTCTGAAGAATTTCAAATATTTGCACAGTAGATACACACACATGAAACATGACTGAAACATACATACTTCACATATGAACATGAAAGTAATTGTTTCAGGAAAAGAAGTATTTTAAAATATGTCAACCAATTTATATTGTCTGTGTTTTCTTACCTTTATGTTTCCTCATTCTATGTTTGTTTGAGGTCACATAGATAATCATACGATTTCTGAAGAAATAAAAAAATTTAACATAGACATTTTACTAGAATAAAGAAAACTCCCTCTACCACCAAGTTTGACTTCAAAACTCATTCTAGCAATTAATGTAGAATTTATATACTTTGGTTTTATAAATAGTAATACTTTTTTTTTCTTTTTCATTCTTTAAGACATATGTGAATCAAGTGTTTCTAGGAAACATATAGGTATATGAAACATATACCTATACGTATATATGAAATACAAACGTATATGCATTATGTATTTTACATATACATAATATTGGGGGGGGGGGGGTGGGAGGTTGTTGGGGTTTTTTTTGTGGTTCATGATGGATTTTACATAATTAAAAATCTATTACAAGGGATTTGAATAACAACAATAATAGTAGCAATAATAATGAAGAGTAGGGCACTGAAATTCTTCCCTTCCACCGTCCTTACTTGTTCATGAATAAAACAAATTGAAAAAGCTCTGGATATTTCTGCTATGCTCAATGCCAGTCCATATTCTACTCTAAATAAATGAAGACAATAACATTCAAAAAAATGCAGAACTGGGTTTATAAAGTTTAAAGGTAGTTAATTTTATAAATGACATACTAAATAGACTAATGCGTGTCATTATTATGTGACTTCAACCCTACAGTGATTTGTGCTTTTTGCTTCTGAAAAGGGATCTTTCCTTATCTCCTTCAACAATGAAACCAGATGCCAAATCTGGAACGTATTTCCCATCAATGTCATGTGGCTTTATGCTTTCCTGGCTAATCTCTTTCACGGTCTTGTAGCTGATTCCACTTTTGGTAGTGGTTATTGAAATGTTTGTAGGGCTAGTTCAGGATCAAGCTTTTGGACTGGCATTTTACAATCACATTCCCATTTGAATTGCGGTTGGCTCCAACGACACTAATTTGTGTATCAAAGATCCTAGAACTCTGCATATTGCTTGAAAGACATTTTAAAACTTAGTCACTTTCAAATGCTAATATTCTACTACACACAGAAATAAAGCACACCTCATAAATGTTAGGTATCACTCTGAAATTTCCTGTGTACAAATAATTATAAGTGGAATCGATGCATAAAAATGGTGTGATGTTTTAGGTAGAAGTGCTTCCTCATGCTTTATGCAACTTTTCTATGTTATCATCAGAGAAACAGATGTCTCAAAGGTACATATAAATGTATCCAAATAAAGATCAGGATTAATTTGCTTTGGCTTTATACATTGTCATTGGCAAAATATCTACCTGATATTTTTGTAAATTCAAAGGTTAAAAATGCTTTTATTTAGAGTAGGGTTTTTTTTTTCATTGGAATTTCTTAATATTCAGTATGAGTACACTACACATAGAATAGGAAGAACTACCCTTATCTTATCATACATCTGCTCCCTGTTTTTTATTGGAACTGGGTAAATACTGGATTTCTCAGGTCATAAGTGAGATTAAGTCAATTGGAAAAAAAAAAAAAAAAAACAAAACACCCAAACAGTTCAGAAAAAAATATATAAATATATAAAGTCTGGCTTAAAAATAAGCAAAAAACCAAACTGTCTCCAGCTGACCATAAAAGATCTCAGATCTGAGATTCCTTCTCTCTCAGTTGAAAGAAAGAGGAGAATATTCACTTCCACCATTTAAAATGCTCTGAGATATGCAGACCAAAGAGTCATTGATAGGAAGCATTAAAGCAGGGAATTCAGGCTGCATCATGTATATTATAAATAAATAGAATAAACATTGCAGGATGTTAGAGCTCTCAAAATCTATCCTGGATTTGTGTAACTGTCTAATAAAGCCTAACATACTATCAAAAAGCCCCTATGTTCTGGAAGATAAAATAAACAAAAAATACAGAAATTTCTTGCTTGCTTCATCTTTCTTTAGGCCTTAGGGAAAATGCTGGTTTATCATGTCCGGAATATCTACAGCCTACCTCACTAAAAGTCTTCTGAAATATATGTAGAGAGATATTCAAGAGAATTTAATGTTACAGCTACAATGATGCTATAAAAAAATATTCTTTCACCTGTCTGTGGTTCTCATTTCTGCCTACACTTCCCCAAATCAGAGTTCCTGTGCAGTTTGAGCAGTTTTACAGCGTGTGATCTGAAGAATTTCTAGGAAGGAAATCTAAGCAAATAAACTAGAAGAAGCTGTTCTTTAATCTATTTATCAATAGGAAAACTATATGAGCTCATTATTGTAACTATCCTCAGACCACAGGGCTCATGCACATAATCCCGTTTGAGTGAATAACAAGTTCTAGGCTGCCATAAAAGTACAAGTTTCCCTTACTGTCCAGTAAAGTTTTACAGCTTTGTTATTCAACACTCTGCAGTGATTCCCTTGCTCACTTCAATTTTATACTCTGTTCAAGGCCCCTCTGCCCTTTTAATTTCTCATGCTTTTTTAGGTAAATTCAGTAGTATTTTAGCTTTTTCTCCCTCATGTTTACTACATTTTCAGTGTTAACCTTGATCCTGCAACCTTGGCAAGTTTCTCTTTCCTCCACTTATGCATATGTCAATTGTTGCTTCTATTCATGTTTTCTCTTACATAAGGCCCTTGACCATGCTGAGTAACCAAATCAATCAGAGAAAGCCACAATATTATTTTTTTAAAATAACAAAAAATATGACACATAAGTACTCTCATTGAGTCAATATTGTGACTTTTTTTTCTAAAGAATTATAGGATTACATGCAAAGAAACATTGTTTTTCAGAAGTTCATCTCCCATAACAAAAAAAAAAAAAAAAAAAAAAAAAAAATTACCCTTGCTAAAAAAGCAGAAAGATGCTTAATATTTTTCACATTAAAATACTCCCCACAACTGAATTCTTGTTCTCATGAAACAGCTTTAAATTAAATAATTAAATTGTGGATTATATGACTGTAATCTGTTTTTATTTTAAATTACTTTAATTAGATTTTTACCAACCATAATGCAAATTACAATCTGAATACTGAGTGTATACCTGCATTTTTGCATTAATCACATAATGGAAAGTACAAAAATTATTACTTTGGCACCCTGAGAGCAACATTTATTTAATTAATTTACTGGAAGTATTACTTCTGTATAAGTGAATTCATTCTCTCTATTGAAGATAAGTTAATTTCTTCAAAGTTGATTGTTAAAAAAATAATCTTTTATTTTGTCAATAGGAATTTTAAACTTTAATAGATTCTGACTTGACTGCCTTATCTTGAGAACCATAAGTTATTAAGAGGATTGTTAAAGAATAAGACTATGCCTGGGTCAATCCTTTCTCAGTGAAAAAACTATCACAATACTACATTTGCATTCTCCGAGTGAGGTAAAATGGAGAGTCAGTATTTTTTATTAGGCCAACTCTCGTATTTGGGGGAAAAAATTGAATCAGGCTTACAAGCCATTCTTTAAATTTGTACCATACACTCAACTATATATTAAGTGCTGACCTTATATTTCATGACTCTATGTACTCAAGAATCTCCAGGAAGAAATCAGGCCAGTTTAAATCTGGTGCTCAGTTTCTGGGAAGCTTCAAGTGCACCCACTGCTGTCCATTGACTACTTAGAGAACTTAGGCACCTTCTTCAGAGGATTGCTTCATCACATGCTAAAGATGTACATGCAAGTTTGGCAGCTAAGTTGGCTAAAATAGTTCCAATGTTTTAGTTTTAAGTTCTGTGTCTTTAAAAAGCACAATTTCTACAGCAATTTTAGGCTGATGCAGTGATTTTAAAGCTTGGAAAAAAGGTAAAATCCAATTATTATAGCTGTGTGATCAAAGCAATGTGGAGCTTGGGACCATGACTGATAAGGAATTAGATTTAGGCTAAGATGTCAGGCGTCCATCAAAAGACTGTGGACAGCTACATGGAAGCTGCTATACAGAAAATGATATGCAGACTGAAATTCCCAAATATAGCATTTTTCGATACAAAGTCTGTGTTGAACATACAGTTCCTATGACTAAAGTTTTAGTGTTTAGATTATATAATTGGTCTACTGGGTCTGGCTGGGATGGAGTTAATTTTCTTCATAGCAGCCTGCATAGTGCTGTGGTTTAGATTTGCAACTAAAACAGTGTTGATAGCACACCAATGTTTCAGGAATTGATGAACAGTGTTGGCACAGTATCAAGGTCTTCTCGCTCTGCCACTCTCCCATGAGTAATCTGGGGGTGCAGAAGACGTTGGGAGGAGACACAACTGTGACAGCTGACTCCATTGGACCAAAAGGATATTCCATACTGTATGACATTGTGCTTAGCAATAAAAGGTGGCAGAAAGGAGGAGTAAGGTGGGGCATTCATTGTAATGGCATTTGTTTTCCCAGGTAACCACTGCATGTGCTGAGGTCTGACTTTCCAGGAAGTGTCTGGACATTTGCTTGCCAATGCAAAACAGTAAATGAATGCATTGTTTTGCTTTGCTCATGCATGCATCTTTGCTTCCCTTCTTAAACTGCCTCAGTCTCGACCTACAAGTTTTTCTCAATTTTGCCCTTCTATTTCTCTCCTTGATCCTGCTGAGGGGGAGTGAGCAAGTGATGGGATGGAGGCTTAGATGCTGGCTGAGGTCAATGCACAACACTTGGTTAGAAGGTGCATGGCAGACGCAGTAAAAGAACTCATGAAATAATGTATATTTTTTAAAAAAGAGACCAATATATTGTATTCTGTGAATGCAGTTTTCTGCGCAGCCAGTCACACTAGGTGCTGTGTGATCTCCACTATCCAGTGTTTAATTTATTACCTGCCATGCTGCCTTTTGGATGGCAAATCACTTTTGAGCCAATCAGTGTGGCTCTGCTCATGGGAGGAGGTAACATTAGAGACAGTCTTTGTGTCAATCAGCCGTAGACGGATAAGCTGCTATACTCCTGTGTGCCTGTCGAGAGTCAGAATCCACACAGTGCCTGGCTTCTAGTTCTGGTACATGATGTTGTACCACCCAAGGAAAAACGGGAGAGCAGACACTGGAAAAAGCAACCAGTACCAATGAAGAGATTTTTTTTGTTTTGGCTTGGGTTTTTTTTGTTGTATGTGATATTTTCTGATTACTTTGTCACCTTTCGGTGACCGGAACTTGATTTGAAAAATCAATCCATTTGAAGATTACTTTGGCCAACAGTTATAAAATTTGTGCCTCTTGTACACCTCAAATAAATAATATATAAGCATGTATAAATACATGTACATTTCTTAGGGATCCTATATGAAAAGTATCTATAACTTAAAGGAGCTGAAAACAGGAAAATAAACATGCATCATTTCATGGAAAGTATAAACCAGTTAGAGTTTCACATTAGCAGCAATTTCTGCTTTACCTCAGAAGTAATCAACAGATGACACTCATAACAGTTTGGGTTTTGATTTTTTTTTCTCCAGAAAAACAGACTGCTCACTGGAAGAGTACAACAGAATTATTGCCTTCATGCATTTGCACTTACTACCTTTGTTTTTCCTCAGGTGAGAAAGGATCGAAGAGAGTAGAAAGTTTTTGCTGAGGGTCAAGAAACTTATTATACCACTTGTGGAACAGAGCTTTTAATTGGTTTTCCACTTGCACAGTGCCAGCCCTGAATCTGTTGGTTTAGAGTGTAGCTGGGATCTAGGAAGCCATGCAACATTCAGTTGAACTGAACCCCAAGGGTTTCATACCTTTTCATCCAAAAATACTGAAGGACCAGGGAAATCAAATTTACTTTCATTTTAATGAAAGTAACACAGCTGAAGAACTCTTTTAAAATCAATCAAAACATTTTATCTACCGAGAAGGAAAAAAAATACCACTTACATACTGATACAAGAAAAGCAGACAAGGAGGCACATAATTCATGTGTGATACCACATTTAGCATAACACTTTAACTTCTCATTAACGCTGACATTTAAAAGATTTTTTTTTCCACAAGTCTTCCTCATGAGGTGCTAGCAAATACATGAGTACTGAAAGACAGTTTTTAACATATAATACAAAACATCCAGAATACTGACTTTGGAATGTAAAATAGATAAGACAAAAAAAGCTGGCAGTGCAGAGTCTTTTTTTCTCTACAGTTTATTTTAGGTATTCTAACTCAACACAAAAATCCCACAATGTCTAAATAGCAGGTCTTTTTAGCTATCCTTCCAACATATTTTCAACTGATAAGCTAGAATTTCTGAGGGAATACTTGCTATTAATAATTAAAAAACCTTTTATTAGAAATCAAGAATGTTTTATAAACATGCTACAAGTAAAGGGTTTAAATTTAATTTTAAGTAATTCATTTAAAAATCTGGGGATACCTGCTGTTATAGCTTGTCTTAATTTGTCAACACAAGATTACAACTGAATGCACTGTTAAAAAAGGCTATATATTTTACAGGCATTTTCATTTCTAACTTCTGTTTATTCCTTGCTTTACTAATCAGCTAATTTAACAGGTTATTGTGTAAAACATGGATCTCAAAATATGCTTCCTGGATTGCTAACCTAGTTTTCTGAAACTGTTAGGTTTAGTCTTTTATTATGACGAGCATTTTTTCATAATTTGTATAGAATAAATACAGTTTAGAATCTGTAGTGGGGAGGCAGGCAGGAAGGAAGGAAGGAAGGAAGGAAGAAAGGAAGGAAAAAGAATACTACCTAAATATCTTCTTTTGTTTAGTAAGAAACTATTGGGAATGAATGATACAGTGAGAAAAAGTAACCATCAATGTGAAATATACCAGTTTTTCAGAGACTTTGGAGATAAAAGGAAAAAATCACTAGTTGTAAGGATATAGAGATTTGGTGGAAAACTCATGCCTGTTTTTATTATATTTCTTCCCTCTATAAAATTACCCAAGTCAAGGCTAGGGAAGCTGAGACTGTGTACACGCAAAACTTCAAGGAAAGGGTCCTTTTGGCAGCAGTGTTTTTTTGGCACAACAGACTGCCTGAACCCAGAGTTCTGGAGTCCCGTGAGTTACCTTTAGGTGCATAACTGAGATTCCTCAGCTCAGTGGATGGATGTCTTAGTCTTCCTCTGTAGTCAAATGAGAAAGATGATTACATCCAAAAGTCAGTTGAGTCACAGACTGTAGAGGGAACAGTGCCTAAAAATAGGTCAGATGAACCATACTGGAAGCAAACAGGGTACAGGGCAATCCAATACTGGGTACCTCTGGGACGACTCTATAGGCACTTCCCATATTCATATATGTAGGCAAACCCTTATACTATTAGCATTTCCTGAATATTTATGTTTCTTTGTTTGTTAGCTGCTTTTTTCTTTACAAGATGGAGTAGATCACATCAGTTGGGGAAACTTTTGGATACGCAACACATTGAGAGTCACAGCTTTTTTTCCAGTGCTGATGCTGTATGTTGCTGACTGCTCAAACAATTTGACAGGGTGTGCTTCTAATCATCAGTAACCATAAAACAATGGTTAAAATCGGGTATCTTGAAATGTCACAGACAGCAACAGCAAGTTTTCCCGGTAATGAGGAGAAACTGAGAAGATGCAACATAAAGCATGGAACATTTTTTTTTTTATGCAGGAATTAGAAAAAAAATCCATAATTTTAGAAACTAGGCCCTCATTACTTCATAAATGTAGAGGTAACATATCAAACGTATATGAAACCAACCAACTAAACAAACAAACAGTGACAACACCAAGAAAGAAGCTTCATTTCCTGGTCAGGCCTCATTGAGAAGGTTTCTCAGGAATGCTTTTCATGACTGTGAAGCTTCCAAGAAAAATATTGTTTCATAAATTGAAATCTATGAGGCAGTGACCTCAGCTTCTTTCCTCCTTTTTTTTTTTTTTTTTTTTTCATTCTGTCTAGTCTGTGGAAATGTAGAAGACAGAAAGGACAACTCTGAATAGAGAAGTCAGGACCTTAAGAAGATGCCAGACTTAGCTACACAAACTTTTCCTAGTGAAAACAGTAAGCACTCTGTTTAAAGGGGTTTTATCCTAAAATACAAGTATGATTTATTTAATTAGGACATTAAATTATAAAAATCTTTGCTATAAATTGGACTTCACAAAATAGAGAACATAGGATTTGTTAAAAAATTAGATCTGTACTGTTCATTACATTTAATTTATTGCTAGAATAATTTTTTTTAATGTAGAAACCAAATTAATGCTAAAAAGGCATAGTTCTATTCCTCTCATTCCTAGCTGAGATAGGCATAGAATGCTTTTCTTTGCTGTCTTTCTGACAGTATCTGAAAAAACATACTAGAATGACAAAGAGATTTGATCAGAAAATTGTTAATAATTTTTCTCTTGTTCGATTGTGATTTCTTATTTTCATTCTATCTGCCTGTCAGGACTTGTCTGTCAATTAATATGATAGAAAGCCCAATATTTGGTCAGATAAAGCAGTATGTATTTAAATACAAAGACAAGGTAATAAGTTTAAAGGAATGATGTGTGACATTATTCAGCAATGTTTCCAGTTAGAGAAAAGGTCTTTCCTGTAAAATTCTGAGATTTAAAGTTTTCTTGTTGTATCTTAGAAGGAATTAATACTTTGTTTCTGTCATTGTTTTGCATATTAAAAACAATGAAAAAAGAGATCTATATATGAGTATTTGAAGATAAAGGCTTCAGTTTTTTGCACTGACTATTCAGAACAAAGGTTTGAACCTTTGTCTTCCATACCTCATGTAAATTGCTTAATGCTAGAGTCCTTTCTGATGTCCATTAATACATAATTTAATAGAATTTGCCTGTTTTACAGTGACACTATTATATTCCTCTGTAACACAGACATGAAATGATAGATCTTTTAAATGCAAAATAAAGCTAGATTATAAAAGTTAAGCTCTGTTCTTTCTGGTTCAAGCATTATCATTGGTAATAAAGATTTCACTTTTGGAACTGTAATAATTGTGCTGATGATATATGAACCAAAAAAGAAACCCTGCTCTCATTCACTTATATATTGGTTCTACAGTGCCAGTGGAAGCAAAAAAAAAAAAAAAAAAAAAAGTAATGAAAATTCATTTTTGCCTTCAGAGAAAGCATATGAGATTTAAATTTAACACAGTGCAGTAATGTTGACTAAGAAGATTCTAATTTTACAAATATCCATCTCTGTCCATAACTTGTCTTTAAAATATATCCAAAGGGAAATTCCATTATCCGTTCAAAAATAAGAGTAGAAGTGTGAAAACTTAGAGGGAGAATCTCAAGGTCATACACTCTACAGAAAATCAACTTCTCAGTTAAGCTTTCACAGATTTTCTAATAAAAGTTTCTAATGCTTCAGCTAGCATTTATTTAATCCTGTTGGCAGTAGACCATATACAGCAATATGAATGTTATTTTAAGAGCCACCTCTAAGCAAGGTTCACAATCTGTTGAACGTTATGAACTACTTTGTGTTTCCACATACATGGAAACCAACAATAAATAAATTGTTTTTCTAGCTCTGAATAAATTTCTTTTCCTGTTGGATTTAAACCTCACAACTTCAGATTGCATCTCCTAATTTCCAACAATACACAATAACTATAAAATCATTGATTTCACTCACATGCATCAAAATATGTTCTCCCTCAAGCACTGGGAGAAGTTGTCACTTGTCCTTCAAACACTTTATGACTACCCATTCATTTTCAGAGAAGTTTCTCCTTTCCAGGTGGAAACTAAAAGGAAATATAACTTTTATCAAGTCCAAGATTTATTTTTTTTTCTTTCCCACAATAATTTTCTACTCAGAGATCACATATTAACAGCTAATTTTCACTAAATACTGGTGTAGAAATGGAAGAAAATCCTCAGTGTTGTGGTTTAACCCCAGCCATCAACTGAGCACCACACAGCTGCTCACTCCCTCCCCCCGCCCCGTGGGACAGGGAGCAGAATCGGAAAAAAGTAGAACTCATGGGTTGAGATAAGAACAATTTAATAACTAAAGTAAAATAATCTTTAATACAAAATAATAATAACAATAAATATAACAACAATAATAATAGTAATTAAAAGGAATATAATAATAAAAAAACCCAACAACCCAAGAAAAGACACGTGATACACAATACAATTGCTCACCATCTGCTGATCAATGCCTGAGCAGTGATCTGCCCCCCCTGGCCAACTCCCCCCAATTTATATACTAAGCATGACGTTCTATGGTATGGCATATTCCTTTGGCTAGTTCGGGTCAGCTGTCCTGGCCATGTTCCCTCCCAGCTTCTGGTACATCTGCTTGCTGGCAGAGCACGGGAAACAGAAATCCTTAACTTAGGATAAGCGCTACTTAGCAACAACTAAAACATCAGCGTGTTATCAATGTTATTCTCACACTAAATCCAAAACACACTGTACCAGCTACTAGGAAAAAAATTAACTCTATCGCAGCCAAAACCAGGACACCATGATATTTCTGTTCTGATTACCAGCAGATTGGCTCCATTCTAGTTAATGTGAAACTTGTCTTTCCTGCACAGTTTCTTCAGGTCTTGCATATGTAGCTGGCAGCACTATACAAGTTGTTGCCATGAGACCTGGTGTCCCTGCTGGGCAGAACCCTAGCAACCTGAATTTCACCCCTAAAATGGTCCTCCTATGTTTCCCTACATCATTGTTGCCAGCATGGATTAGGACATTTACTTCTGCTCTTCCACATCAAATAGCCTTATTTGGTCATCTTTCTTTAGCATCACAAACTCAGCAGTCACTTTGAATAATGACTAAATTTACTACTACCAGCACCACCTTCTTCCAGCCCTGAAGAGTCTCTGTTCTCTTACTCTGAAGTACCCCTTCAATAAGTTGACAACAAAGCGATGCCTGGTCTTGCTGATGAGTTATACCTCAGGTTCAGACATACCTCAAAGTACGAGGTATGAGGAGAAGAGTGCAGGGAAAAGTGAATTTTATACTCTTAGAGGTTCCCCCTCCCAATGCAAAATAACCATTTACTACACTCTCTCTTGTGGTTGCTCAGTAACTGCCTTTTTACCCACTCAAGCCAAAAGCAGCTCTGCTTCATCATTGGGATCACCTTGACAAGCCAACCTTTTCCACCAACCACTTAGCAGGTCTTGGCTGACTCAAGCATTGACCCAAAATGCAATACCACAACCAAAATAACATCCATTGACTGTCCAAACTCAAAATTCACCAAGCTTACTTGCTTCTAGCAGTCATCCTCAGAACTTCCTCTAGCTCTTCCCATGCAAAATTGCCATGAAAACTTTACTGTGTCCTGTTTGTTATTCCCCACTTCATTCAAAGTGCTGAAGAAAAATGTAAAAAAATGGAGCAGCTATACCTTTAAAGGGTGTTCAGGTGCAACTTAAATGTTTAGCCTTTTGCTCCCATTGCCAAGACAATAAAGTCTACCTAAGTCCCATTTTTTACTAATATCAGCTCTGACCTAAATTAACTCTATCCCAGCCAAAACGAGGACACTCAGGTATTAGGTCTGGGAAACCTTTGACCTGGTCTTTTTTTCCTATGATAATGCAAAACATAAAACTTTAAGCCACCTCTTCTACAATAGAAAAAAAAAAAGTTAATTTTTATTACATAACTAACATTCTGAAGATGCATTCCTACCGACTGTCAGTACATTTTTAATGTTATTTTGATTTTAATGGAAGGCTTTCTATAAAAAAGAGTAATATCCTCTTTTCATTTCTCTTATGACTAATTACTTTCACTGGTAAAATATTTTCTTTTGGTTATTTGTTTTTCACATATCAGTTTTGGGCCACTATATCTTATTTTTCATTTGTCTCTTAAACTGAACTTATACCTCTTCATCTTTTAAAATAGATCTCCAAGACTTGTGAAGACCACCAAAAAGGCAGTCAAACTAGATAAGTGTATCCTTCCCAGATGGTTTTTAAACCCTAAGATTAATTTGACCTGTTCTTTGAAATCTTTCCAACTTTTAAATTAATTTTATTTTCATTTTAGGAATACTCATCACAGCATTTTATTAATAGTCTCACCAACAATACCTTCAAAGATGATATCATCTTTGTAGTCTTACCTAAAACTCAGTTTTGAATATTTCCAAATTAATATTCTTTTGTTACACACAAATTATCATTAATGTCTTTGGTGTAGAGGATAATTGTGTGTTCCACCCATCTCCACACATTTAGTGATACCTGATGAACTCAATACACCAGGAAATATTTATAAGCAAAGGAAGAAAGAAGTCACACCAACAGGTAAGTGATGCCCTAAAGAAGGTTTATGGAGCATATCTAAATTGATCAAATAATTATATAAAATCAACAAGCTTTTGACACCAAAGGTTGGTTTTCTCATGCTCATTTTTCCTCTAGAATGCTTACAGTTGGGAATTTTCAATTTAGTCTTTTGCTTCTTTGTTTAAAAATTTTTCATAATGGCAAATATAATAATTATTATGGTTTAACTTTTATCATCTTGAAGCAAAATATTTGTGATAGTTCAGCTGGATGAAATCTATTTTATATGAACTAAACATTAATATGATCTTCTCTGGGTTTATACTGTAACTGAAAGAAGTTATTTCCTCACCCAGACATCATGTATAAAGCACTGTGTGTTACATTCTGCTTGAATTTTTAGGGCTTATTTTGAAAAACAAGTAACTATCATGCATAATGGGAAGCATAGTCAATTCTTTCACATTAGACTCAAATTCAGTAGCTAAACTGCAAGACTCATGGAGTACTAGAACAACTAAAGTGAACAGATAAGGAGAGAGAGAGAGGCTAAACAAATTAATTCTGACTTGGTTTGATGAGTCGAATTATCTTGATATTCTGTGAATGTGTAGGGTTTTTTTATTGTCATGCTGACAACTTTGTGTTCATTACTGTTTTTTTTCTTTCACATGTGTTCTTCATATTTCATTTATCTGTAATAACTTCAGAAGATGTTCTCCTCTCTTTCCTATTTCCAGGTAACATTCTGGACCAGTTTGTGGCTGAGGTGTGTTGGAAAAGATATTAAGGTGCAGTTTCAGATTGTCACTGAGGAGTATCAGAACAAATTCATCAACATTTCAGAAAAGAAAATTCTATACACACTTAGATGGAAAGTAATAACAGCTTTTTTTTTTTTTTTTTTTTTTTAACTTTTCTCCATGAAATCCAAGTGAATATGTCATGAACTTTTTTTTTCTTTATGATGAGCAACAGGGTATGCCTTTTTTCTTCTTGATGTTTCCTAGAAAGTTCTTAGCTAACACTTTTACATCCATACCACAATGGCCTTTAAAAATTAAGGATTTAAAGACATTTATTAAGGGAAAACAAAAAAAAAATCTTACCTGTGACAAAATAGGGCATTTTATAAGAAACTGTGAAAATCCTGAAATTACACCTTGACTTTTGTGTAGAGTATTATTTTAGTAGGCTAAACTAGCTTGGGAGTGTTCCAATTTGTAGATGGCCGTTCCTTAATTACCTCTAAATAGTCTATTGATGAAAAAAGAGGAAAGTTCTTTTAGTCTCATTAGAAAGATCCTTTGTCAACTTTCTATTTTACTTTAATTACTCTTCAGAATATTTGAGCTTTCAAAGGAACTAATCACCGCTATTTCTACAAAGGGAAATCATAAGTTATCAGTCCATTAGAATTCCTGGAACCTGTCAAAAAATACTAGGTAAAGGCAAAACAGGCAACAAAATTTATGTAGACTTTCAAAAAGTTTTTGAGAAGGTGCCACACAAGAAACTATTAGAGAAAATGAATAATCATAGATTAAGGTTACCAAATTTTCTCATGTGTCAAAAACTATATAAATACCTAAACCAAAAATATATATAGGTGATCAATTTTCAGTTTAACAAAAGATTAATAAGAAGGTATTTTGAGGTTATATACTGGTTTCATGTAGTTACATATTTTCATTAATGATCTAGAAATGAAGTTAATGATGAGGCAAGAAAATTTCCAGAAAAAAGCTTTTTTAAATTGATCAATTGTAGACAGGTTGAAAAAGCTCAACATTTCAAGGAGGTATTACTACAAAATATTGTGTTTTGAAGGAAATATTAGAATTGCTAACATATTTTCCAGGGAAATAGATTAAGATATGTAAAAATATAGTAACTTACTTTATTAGAATTAATACGTACTTCTATTTGGAGTGTGTCTTTTCTCAGTCTTCATTAACAGAAATGAAGAGGCAATCAATCTAAACAGCAAATATTAAAAACTAGTTACAAGTAGTGCCTTTCAAAAAACTCAAATAATTTGTAAATTGCTATGAGATATATGTCAAAGACTTACCCAACTTCAATGATAATTTATATATGGTCACTAAAGCTTCATTTTAACTAATATTTTGGTTCAGAGCATTAGCATGGATTTCAGGTGTTTACTGCCAGTGACTGCTGTTTGGTTCCCTGTACACAGCCATTCCATTGTTTGCAAGCTAGAGCCTTTTGGAAATAAATATAATCACAAGTGCCACTCCAGGTACATTTCAAATGTCTGTAACAGGGATGTAAAGGTGTGAACTAATGACTGTCCTTCTGGACAGCCTTAAATCAGGTGCAAGATGGGGACATTCAATAGAGATGACCAGATTAAATATAATGCTGAGTAAAAACACTGAACTGCAGATTGTACTTGTATAGAAGCTTGTTACCAACTGTTTCCATGCACAAATTTTTTTTCTCTTAAGATTAATTCCTTTTCAATATTAAAAAAAAAATAAACAACATGAGTTTTATTCTTCAGTGTTGTTTTCACTTCTGCTTCAACAATGTAAGACAAGTTTTAAGATTAGCTATATTCAAAACTACATTCCGAGAGAGAAATTATGAAATTGAATTATTCTTCATTTATTATATTATTTAATTATTATTTATTAGTTAATTTAATTATTAATTCTGTGGTATTTCTTCTTCCCAATACTGACTTGTAAGTGATATGACACTTAAGTCCTCCTTTGCTTGAATTCCATATAAATTGTTTTATTATGTGTTTGCATTGGACAAGAACACTCACATAAAGGATTATTATAGTCAGCTGGTTCACAGTATCTTTTAAAAATGTGTTAATCTACTCCCAAACTTGTAAAACATAAGATTAGATGAACAATAAATTCAATCTTTCCTGAGGATGTCTGCATTCTCAGATATGCTGGTGTACTGGCACAATGCAAAACATTAGTGTTTTTTCCAAGCTTAACGAAAATTTTCGTATTTGCTCTCAATCTGTGGATTATGGTATGCTTATTTTCTTTCATACAAATTTTTGTGTCATCATCCTGCAGTTTCCTTCACTAATGAAAAAAATCTCAATAGACAGTTCTCATATACTGAAGCACTCAACAGTTCATATTTATTCTGACAGTTTATGAAGTAAAAAACCCTGCGTAACTTTACTTGTAATTCTGAAAAAAAAAAAAAAAAAATTATATGGTGAAATTTTTAAAATCCTTCTTTATGTTGGATAGATCTTCTTCTCCCTGTTGATTTTTTGAGGGTGTTTCATAATGGCAAGAGCAATTGGTACAAATAATTATATATTTTTTTAAGAGTGAGAATGTTTTTAATTAACAGAAATGAAAATCGCTAAAAAGGAGAAGATGTATTTCCCCACAGCTCTTGAATTTTTTCCTTAACAGGCAAATGTTTTCAATAGCTGAGTTCCCACAGCTGTGTGTGTAGTTCTGGGCCTAAGGATTTGGTTACTCCACTTGATGGTAATGGTACTTCCTGATATTTGGGAAGAAGAATATTGAGAAAAATCATTAAATGAACTGGAACATATGAAAGTAAACTTTTACCATCACCAGTTAAATGGCAAAAACTGACCTCCTGACAGATCAAGCTGGAGTTGTGTTCAGACTGAAAATCAAATCAAATCAACAGCTATTTTTGCTAATGTATCATAGTATTTATTGAATTACAGTTCAGAATTATTTTAAATAAATTCAGTTAAATACATGGTATTTCTTTAAGTTCAGCTCATCAGAAAGTGCACCTAAAATTGTCAAAATTCTCTGTTTCTACTCAGCAAAAAACCAAGCAGAGATTAAGTTAATGCTCCTTTATTGCCAAAATCAAAGCAATGTATTTCTATATAGGTTCAAAATAGAACGGGAAACATCAGCTGTGACTTGTGTCACCATACAGTAGAAAGGGATAACAAAATATGCTAATTCTGTCCCAGAAAAGCTCAAGTGAGCATGCTTATTGTTATCCTATCGTATGTTACCATATCATTTCACACACACATTTTCCAAGTCTACACTTAACACATTTGAATATTTAACGCTTAGAGATTCTTCAAGGAACTCCTTTACCTTTATATTAAGCATATATCATCAGTTATCCATTATTATTGTAATAAATCAACTTTACAAATGATTTGTCAAAATGCCTGGCAACAAAACAGCTCTAATATACAGTTGCTGTGTTACATAGCAAATATCATGTTCCTCAATTAATTACAATTTTATCTTAGTAAGATGCTATATTTGTCATTCATTACTTACCCCAAATGTTCCTCTATACCTTACTGAGAAATGGAAAGAAATCTCAATGTAGTCAACTGTTTGAAACAGTAACATTCAAAATGGTTTTTTTTAATAATAAGATGGAGGGACTGTTCCCTAATACATAACAAGATCCAAATTATATTAAGGTTTTGATTGCAGGAAGGAAGAGGAATGTTCTCAGAAGAGTCACAGATTTTAATGAGAAACAAAGCTTCTTTCTTCCAGGATAGAGACAAAGCAGTTTTTTTCAAACCCACTTTGAAATGTTTGCCAGTCAGAGAACTAATGTATTTATAAAAGAATCCCAAAGCGAAAGTCCCTTTTATCCCAGTTTCAGAAGCATCTTAAACATGACTTGAAAAGCACCAAGAGCAAGATATTATTTTATTGAGAGTAAAAGTCGTTGCTTCCCTGGATCCAAATGACAGGTTCATACAAGGTCGGCATACTGAAAAAATTCACTCATTGCAGGATACCTCTTACTATTGTATTAAGCCATTTTGTGCCACTATAAAGCAGTTAATTATTCTTCCATGGGAATAAAAGGAATGAATTGGAAAAATTCCTGAATTTTTATGCAGCATACACAGAGGGATGAATCCTCAAATTTGAGCAATGTCAGCAAAAGATGCTTCTTCTAGAGGCAGAAAATTCTGAGCAGGTGACAGAGAATGCTGCCAGTTCTAGCTGTTCATCACCACAGAGAAAAAAAAAAAAAATCATAAAGAGGACAAGCTGGGCAACAAAGCCCTATAAATTTAATTCAGAGCCAGGGTGAGCCAGAAACTATATGTTTTATTTTTAAATGTTCTAACTCTGCTGACCAATTTTAATTATTCAGAAAAATTTGTTCATGAACAATTCCTGAGAGTCCTGGTTTCTCTGAACTAAATTAGAAAAAGGAAAATTTGTTTGCATCAGCACACTTCTGACTTTAATTTAACAGTTTCTGGTGCAAATCACTTTCTTACTAAAATGAGCTGGGAATGATTTTCTTTGTTATCGATTTTAGATTCTATGGCTTAGTGCTCTATGCTGTTCCTGCTTTTTGTAATAGATCAGCATTTTTCAAGACCAGTGAATGTATATGCATGTACATGCATAGAACCTTGTATCTCTTTTGAACTATTACTGTGGTTAGGGTAATATAGTATTTTGCTTATTGAATGTGTTATTTTCTTTGGAGCGGTATTTAGAGGTAGTGATATACAAATGTCAAATTCTATTACAGGCATCTTTTTTTGTTCTGAAGTAGCTAATTCTTGTAAAATATTTATTTCCTATACATGTGTTCATGACCTACTCGGAGAAAATTTTTAACAATATAGTTGTATGTACTGTTTAAAAACCCCTACAACACAACCCTCCCTCAGAAACCCAAGAATGTCAGTGACCATGCAGTCAAACAGAAGTGAGAATGCCAGCATACTGTGATGAAGATACCTCCTGTAGGAGAAGTTTAATTTAGAAGTTGCCATTTTGAAGGTGCTACAACCAGTAACATTCCCTGAAGGTTTCTTCAGCTATTGCAAGCATGTCTTGATGATATGTTGATTTCATTTCAGCATTTCATAAATACTGTATTTGTTAAACTCTGTGAAAAGGCAGCAGGAGCTTTTCCATACTGCCTGTAGTACAGCCAACTTCCTGTATTTGTTTTCAAAAGCACAAAGGCAGAAAGTTTTCATCAAGCACAGAGCAATGACATTCAAACAACTTTGAATAACTCAGGCACTGGATCCTACGCGATCTATCAGCAGCTGGAATGAGACTTAGAGGCAGGCCAACACGTCATACGTGCCTGTGGACTCCCACCATACACAGCAGCAACAACGCCAGCGTGATGGAGTCACAGCTATTTTACTGTCGGAGGTCGCTGGCATCCATACAGTTAAAGACTGTCAGTTTTGTTTAAATTCAAGCTTTTGACTAGAACACCACTCAGACATAATACGTTGCTTTTCAAATATATATACATGAATTGCCAATTTTTTTCCCAATAGTACCAGGCATTTTAAAGACCTTCAAATATTTCTTCTTGATAGAGTTATCACAGTTTCACAAATGTATAGATCAATCACCATCTATAAAATGTTCTTAATTGCTTACTACTGTATCTGTCAGTACAATAAAAGCATCATAATATTGTGATATACAAAGAATACAAGAAAAAAAAACCAAACAAAACCAGCACCAGAGCACTGTTCCTAATTTGCAGGAACTACTGTACAGACAATCAACCAGAAAACTATTATGAGGCATTAGCATAGTGCTACAAACCTTACTTAAGACATCCCTACATCAGACTTTTAATATAACTCCATTTCCCAAGGTTTAGAATGAGACTTATTTCCAAGGGTCTGCGCCTGCAATTCCTATTATTATTTGGTGGTATAAATGCATGCAAAAAGTGTGCATGGTCTGGGATGTCTTTCTTCAGCTCACCAATACATTCAAGCTGTACATTTAGAGGTTTTGCAGTATTTAGGTTACTGCAGATCCAGCCTTCCCTTGTTTGTTTTGATTATATTTTAAGATAGAAGTCTTATACTTTCAAATATAGGAAGAATTGTGGCAGAAAAGAACCTTATTAGTCAAGATCTGGTTTAGTAGAAGTGAGAGAAGTAAAGCATATTTGGAGAATTTACTTCAAAGCTACAGAAGAAATTTGATTTACAACACTGTGTATATTATGCTAAATCTTAATACTCAGTCCTCTTTATCTAAATGTGTTCTGCCTCATGTAAAATCATCCATATAAACTAGCTTCTAGAAAGAATTCTAAGGGGTGCTCCCTTTTGCCATTCCAAAAGAAATGTCTAGCATTTATGGTACATCTACCTGAATGTCAGAGTAAATAGTCTTTCTCCCTATTTTTATTTCATAGAATAGTTTTATTCTTTCCAACATGAGTTTCCCTTGCATTTGCTGTTCATTTGCTTCCTATAGACCTGAAGAAAATACTTCCTCTATACATCCAATGCACTTCCCTATCAAACATCTAAATACTCTAAATATTTTATACTCATATTTGAGGTGATAATCTGAATATTAATACTAAGAAACTCTGTAATAACTTTTACAGCAATATAAAAATATCAACAGTTTCCATCTTTATGTAACTATAAGTAGAGAAAAGTCATTATGACTTTAAAATAAACATTATGCGAAAGAAGTATTTTCTAACTCAGAGAAATATTTTTAAGCTTCAGAGAGACATTTTGTCATACTGAGGTACTTACAGTAGTGTAGCCCGCTTTTGAATTTTGACTCATAATCTACATTTATAGGTATCTCCATCATGTAGAAGCCGCTGTTTAGCTATAAACATATCAATATGAATGTCTCTAATTATTATTTTCCACAATATTAATTTAACTGTTGAACAAAATAGGACTTTTTTTAATCATTTTTAAATCCAGACGTGTGAGATAAAATTCAGGTTGACATATCTGGGTATTTAACTGTTAAACATGTGTTAGTACTGAGATACTAGTAAAGACTACCAGTCTGCTCATCTTGACTAGTAAACTTTTAGACTATCACCTTGATCTGAAAATTAGAACTTCCATGCTTAAGGGAATATAGTCAAAGGAAAATTCTTCAACACGTCACTTCCCTATACCTAAATTTGTAAACCACTTCAATTTAAAAAAAAAATAGCAACAATTATAATCACTCTTATCCATTTACTTCTTTGGATCTCTCTTTGCCGACATGGTAAACCTGATGCTTCAGTGATGATGTTGGGTTTTTTAATGGTTTCTGCAAGGTACAGAATATGTGTATACATAAATGTGAACATGCCATTCTCCCCAAAGGACTTGAACTGTGAGAAGAGATCCAGACTCTGGGCAATAACACATGAAATTGCATACTAACGCATTTATGTACCTACATAGGTACATAAATTCACATTTATATTAATAAAATAAATATGCCTGGGTCTGTTAAGTGGCTGACATAAAAATATAATCCATACTGTTAAGCACCGTTATTCTCCAAAACAAGGTACTCCCTGCAAACGGTACATTGGAAATGGTACCTGACCTGTGCCAGCTCCCAGATCGTATCCAGGAACTGCTTAGGTAAATACTGCCTGGCATGGGCCAGAGCTGTCCCGGGGATCATTTTAATGGCTTAATGTTACAAAGGAGTGAGATCCAGTGCACAGGAACATTTGCAGACAGTGTCTGATTTGCTGACATAGATATAGCCTAGCTGGACCAGCACTTGCACAGAGGGTACCTAAATTCTTAGTATAAGCAATGGAGAGTTAGCAGGTTGTTCTGAAGATGTTGGAGAGGCAGAATCTGCCTTCCTAAATTAGGCATCAAAATCAGATGGACTAGCTTTACCTAACCATCTAACAATTCATGGAATCTATATTATAAATAATGAAAAAGTAGAACTAATGAGCACAGCTACTTATGTGTAAGAAGTTGAAAACTAAGTAGCAAACCACAAAATATTGCGGATCAAAATAAAAGGTTTATTAATACAAATGGGCTACAGCAGTAATTAAGTCATAAAGTGAAAAGGCATGGAAAGACAAGTGAACCCCCCTGATTATAAAATGCATAAAGTCTGTTAAAGTTAATCCATGGGGTTAACTGCCAGTATGACTCTGGTTCAACATATTTTGTTAATATCATGGTCTTTTAGCTGAACCAAAAGTTTACATAAAAACATGGTAGTGTCAGTAGGATTCTCAATGATTAAAGCAGTGCTTTGGAAAGTGTTCATACATTACTTTTAATTTATAGCTTTAATAGAAATAATGACGAAGCAGCTGGAAAAAAACTGCCCACTGTGTAAAAACATGGGTTTATACACACCAGTCACAGCATTGTTCAGTCTCATCTCCTCAAAATCTCATATTTGTTTGAGATGTCACAAATTTTGTTCTGCTTGACTCAGGCAGCCACTGCAAAGGGTTATTTAATCCTGAAATGAAGTATAACAAAGCATTCAATTTCACAACTGGATGCTTTTATGCACATGCTCCAGCCATCATAACCCTGTAGCCTAGTCTTACAATGACAATGCTTCTTCTGTTATGTTCTTTTTTTCACATGGAACACTGATTTCATGAAATTGTATGTTTATTTCAAACAGTTGGAATACATAATGCATTTTGAACTCCAGTTGCATTTGATAGCTAACTTAAAGATTTTTATTGCCAAGCTTATAAAGTGAGCTTTATGAAAACTACGGATACTGTTGATGAAATGTATTTAATATAATATAGACACGATATATGTTCTGGTTTCATGACTTGTCATGTGATTTTTTCTCATTTTTTTCAATATTAATATGTTGCATTCATATTCTTTTTCACTGAGTGGTTTGAATTTGGGGTTGGGTTTTCTTTGGTTCATTGTTTTGTTTTTCATCTACTATGCTGTCCTGGGTTCAGCTGGGATAGAGTTAATTTTTACAGGAACCTGGGAGGTGGGGGCATAGCCGGGGCAGCCGACCTGGACTAGCCAAGGAGCTATTCCATACCATGGGACATCCTGCTCAGTATATAGATGGGGAGCGGGCCGGGGGGTGGGCTCTGTTTTCGGTGGGGGAAGTGGCGGAGCGTCGGGTCCCGGGTGGTGAGCAGTTGCACTGTGCATCACTCTTTTTGTATACCTTTTTTTTCATTAGTGCCGTTGTTCTTGTTGTAATCTCTTTGTGTCTGTCCCAGTAAACTGCCTTTATCTCAACCCTCGAGGTTCCAGTTTCTTTTTTCCTTTTCTCTCCTCCGTCTCCTCCCCATCCCACCGGAGGGGGACGGAGGAGTGAGCGAGCGGCTGCCTGGTCCTTTGGTACTGGCCGGGCTGAAACCACGACATATGCTTTTTGAGAGGAACCTTCAGCTTATATTTTCTTTGGTGCAAGTCAACCAGAAAGAAATACTATAAAAATAGAATATAGGCAGTGTCTTGAAAAATGACACTCAATTCTTAAGAGTGGTATAGAAATGTTTGTGTGTTTCCAGTGATAGACTTTAAAATTCATGTTATTTGCTGTAAAAAGATAAAAAAGGTAAATCTTACATTTGCCAAAAAAACCTTACACTTAAATTGTCTTTACAAACCCACATATTTTACAGGAGAACGTGGGAAGGAAGAAGACTAAAAGTAGGATTCACCTCATCTAACTCCAGTATCTAGAAAATAAGTACCTAGGCAAAGCTCACCTTCTAGTAATTGTCTATAATCAGTGCAGCTATATCCTGGGGGCAATTCACATCATTTATCTGCTTTAAAACTGAATGAATCACTAGCTGTAAATGTCTTCCATTAACTTGAAAAGGAGCTTTGATATGACTCTGACTCCACACCTCAGAGTCCAAGTGTCTCTGAATCTTCACTTTGAGTTTTCAGATCTGTAAAATGAATACAGATCAGAAGTTCATTTTTCATTTTGCAGTTGTATGAAATACAAAATGCCTTCTGATTTCAGAGTAAGTAGCTTTTAATTGCAGTTTATATTCTTTATTTATTTTCAGAGAGGCTTGGATAGTGGGAAGGAAAAAAAAAAAAAGTCTTCATGGACTCCCTTTTTTTTGATTCAATTTTTGCAGCTAACACAGTTCATAATTTTTTTGTTTGATTATGTGTCTTATGAGAGGTTTCCTAGAATGGGTATATGCTCCATGAGAGGTAGGCACAGATTCCAAACCATTATCTCCCGGTCTACATCTAGTATATATACTTTGCACAGTCTGTAGCATGGTCAGAATAGATATGCACGTTTAACCTATAAGGATATTAAAGTGCTTTTAGCTGCACCCCATGAAGATTTTTAACCTTGTCCAGTACACAGCTGTAGTCTTTTTTCTTTAGTTTCTTTAAGAACTTCCATAGTTCTTTCAGCCAAAAAGGAAAAAGGGAAATGGAGGAAGACAAAGTGATAAAAAAAAAGTTTTCTTTCCTATAGAATTCCTGTCTGTTGGAGATACAGGGTTCATGTAATGGATCAGACTCTCTTACTTAACTTTTTTGCTCCTACACAATGTGTGTGATACTGAATTATGGATACTTTCTTAATGCATGCTTAGTGTAGAAGAGCTTAAGACACATGCACCTACAATTTAATAAACATAATATATTTAGCTGGAGTAGATTAAAGCTCTATTATGTCTAAAGGCAAGAAAATCTGCAGAGTTGTTCGTTTAATGCAGGAGAAATCTGTAGTAAAGCCTGTGAAAATAATTTTATAAATGTGAATTTATTGTATTGGAATATCCATTTTTTATTTTTATTTGACTTGCACCATTGTAAGCACAGGCTCAAATACCCTGAGAAAGCAATAAACTGTAACAAATAAAACAAAGAAAAAACCCTCACATGGCTATGGTATAATGTCTAGTGCCTCTCATAATCTACAGTTTTAACACTCATTGACACACCTATAAACTTCACAAAAAAATATTGTAACAATATTTTTCTTCACTCAGAAGATAGTTTCTCTTCTTAATCACTACTTTTCACAAGGGTTAACAAATTGTAAATGGCTTTTTCATACTCTGCAGATTCTGACAGGTAAAACATATGTTTTTACCATCATGGAATATAGGAATATAAGTTCATACTTGACTTTATTTTTTCATCCAGTAACTCACTCCACTGTTTCCACTGAGCAAATGGGGTGTCGGTCAGGAAAAGTGACTAATTTAATGGAATGTGAGCTCACACATAGACAGTATAGTGTCAGCAAATGCTCTTGTGTACTCCAACCAATTTAGTACCTAGCATTTAAAGTAGCAACATTTTGTTGAAGTACTGTAATAGCAACTTTGTTAACTACCCACAACTGTCACAAATATTTTCAATCAACATTTTACTTCATGAAGCCAAGCCATGTAAAACTTTCATTACAGAAAGCAAGCCCATGTAAAACAAGATTGTGTCATGTTTCATTTGTGAATGCAAAACTCATCTCAGTTCTCTGGCCATATCCAGAGCAGAAGAAAGATTTTGGTAATGTGTAACTGTCCCTTCTGGTGAATTTATTTCCTTTTTCACAGTTCTTGAAAATAAAGCCACAGTGTCCATTAAGTGGGCTGTTATTTTCTAGCTTATTGTATGCTTTTGGCAAATATGTTTTATATTTTACTTTCTAAATCTTTCAGTGGTAAAGTAGGACTGCACTTAAATCAGGGTGAAAGGGGAGCACACAACTGCCAAAAATGTCTAGTCATCCACGCGAAATGTGTCCAGCCTTTTCTATTTTTGAAAGATTACTTTCCGACTGCATTATCTGCTTGTGCTTAGCTATCTTTTCTCAAGTATTCTTTTGGAAACAAAAGATGAAAAAAAAGGAAGGGCTGCAAATTTCCTGGCAAGCAAAGTTCTTATATAAACCATACTAGCATTTGGGGAAGGACTCCTCATTTGTTTCTTTAGAGAGGGGCTGGAGGGAATGTCTGGAGATCCTCCTAAAGAAATACAATTAGGAAAAATAGTCAGTAGGTGTCCAAAGAAATAATTAATTTTCTGTCATCCACTTCCACAAAGCCAGGAATCTTTTTCTAGGTAAATGATTTGTCCCACATGCTGTCTTTTAAGTGGTAAGTCTCTTTGGGTGGAATAAATGAGGGTGATTATGACGAGCTTGTCAGTTTTTATATTTCTGACTTTCTCTGTCTTCTATGGCTGCCCACAGAGTCTGTTGTTTACAGTTTTCAAAGCCTGTTCATTTTTATTCTAAGTTGTGTGCATAAGTCACACAAAGTGAGGGATTTGGCACAGCTTTCACAGTACATCCAGATTTTTTGCCTAATACCTTGAAAATGAAAATCACTCTGTTTCATTTTCCTTTCAGTGTATTTACAATTGAAAAAATTACCCGTCAATTAAAAATAAATAGGTGGTGTTAACCAATAAACCTCAGTAATAATCATGATTAGAACATGAAAAAGACCGAGAAAGGGTAGGATATATGAGCAGAAATGTTTTGTAAAAAAACCCTAAAACAATATTTGTGGAATTTTTCAAAAGGAAGACAGTTGATCTGTCTGTAGTTGATCTACATCAAGGCTTGAGGGGGGGGGGGGGGAGACAGAGTACCTTCTATATGGTGCTTGAAAAACGTTTGTAAATACTGGTTGAACTTATGTCACTGCTAAAGCAGTCTGTAGGAACCATTACAGAGGTTGTAGGTAAGACTTAACTATGTCTTCTTAACTTTTCCCCTGCCCCTGTCGAATCTTGCTCCAAACTCTGTTGTTCCTGAGAAAAACTAGAAAATTCTCTGCACTGATAAGAAAAGAAGTTAGAAAGGATTAGTACATGCCTATTTGACTCTACTTTTGGAGACAGTGAGAGGATTAGAATAAATTAAGCTTTAGGCATGTCATTATTTTTACTCGAGTTTGGAAACAATCAAGATCAAATTATTTTGGAGACCTTCTTGTGCTTAGATGTAGACACCTGATTCAGTTAGCTGTCCATGCTCAGATGAGTAAGAATTTCTGAGATCTCTAGACATACAGGGGCAGCTGAATGGTTGTCTTCTAGGGTACGATTCATGGCATTTTAAAGATGGAGGTGTCTAAAATAGGTTACTCAGACCTAGATTTCTATGTTTTACCTATCTAGGGTTAGATAAGTCCTAACTCTCATGTCCAAATAAATGCTTACTTTACTGTCTATTGAGAGAGAACCAATTGTACAAATGGTACACATTTGCTAATCCTGCTTAAAATGTTTAATTTTCTTTTTTTTTCTAAAATAACTGGAAATCCTTTTAAATAAAAAAATCAGCATTTTCTAAAAGCTACATCTTAGCTTCACTGTTTTTTGAGTTTGGTTTTGGTTTTTTTCCCCTCAGAGCTAGATTTCAAAATGTCCACAGTGATCCATAACAAAACATTGCTACCTTTTGAATGATTTTGTTTATCTGTGTCCTCTATAAGTACATATTGACTATATGGTATTTATCTATATTCTTATACCTAATTTTGTAGGAACTGGGAGAATAATCAGAAAAGATATCCATTGTGAAGTTATGTGAACAAAACTTACATGGAAATAATAATTTTGTAAGGTTTAATAGCTCTTCTTATTTCTCATAGAATAAATTATTTTGCTTTATTTTGTTTTTTTAAACCCAACAACAAACAAAGAGTTATATATATCTAAATGGATGCAAACAGTACTGAGCTTAGATTTTAATGAAAGAAATAACGATGGGGGTGGGGTGGGGTGGGGGAATCAGTGATTCCAAGACCGTTTGCGATAGAGTTTTCTGCTACCAATTTCCTTCAAGTTTTTCTGAAGTATGATACATAAAAGGGACCTCCTTTCCATCTCGTTTTTTGGAGGTGGAAAACTGTATTTCATTGTCAAAAATATTGCCAGTAATATTTCATTTGTATAACAAATGTATTTAAAGTCCCAATACACTAACAATATAATACATATGAAAAATCCCCAAAGGTAATTCTCAGTAGCTTCTCTGGATTTACTAATTCCCTCTGAATCATTTATTTATATTGGTTAATCCTTATCATGCGACCAGACAATGGATACAAGGACACCAGCAGGTACTACCTGTGCATAATCTTTTGTGGCCTAATCAAGAATGAACAGCTGGTAGGCTAAATGTGCAAGTCTGCTGTAAATATTATCGAACTCAGAGACAATCCCAAGAGAAGCAGAAGAGATACCCTCTAGGCTGTTCTAACTTAGTCCTTGGAGATACTCATTAATTAGTGAGAATCGAATATCTTGAGCTGTTTCATACCAAAATCAACTGCAACACTGTAGATTTGCTTTAATTGCAGAGCTTTGAGTCTAACTTAAATTAGTTTGTTGCTATTAAGTATTCTAAGGAACTAAAATTTCTCTGTCACTCCCATAATTATCTCCAATTTCTTTAAAGCTAACAAATAAGAGTAGAGCTTTAAAAGTGACAACACAGAGAAAACAGAAGTAAATTATTGATGGGCCAAACCAAATCTTAAATATGCTGTAAAAACTCCAATACACTCAGTGGGAAATGAATATAAAATTTGTGGAGGAAAAATAAAATAAAATCATCCCTCCATTACTGGATCAAATGTCCATAGAAATCTAAGGAGTAAAAGTTTAAATAGTCCTGAAATCAGGACCTGACCAAAATACTCTTCATCATTTAGGGCTAAGGAATCGCAGTAACTGTAGAGTGGGCCAATGACTTTTTTTATCTTATGTAACACGGGACATCTGTAACTGAGATCACAGTGTTATCTGTCCCTAAAATATGACTCAGGATTGACAGTACAAGATAAGGAGTCTTATGGCTAGCTGCCAATCACAGGGATTGTTCTAGTCTCCCTTCTCCAAACTTTCAGTCGCTGTGGTCCCCATGTATTCCACTGGCATATCTAATCACACAAGGATACAGTTCAGGGAGGAAAATCATCAGGGGAACAGGAGTACGTGGCTGGATGTGAGGGGAAGAGGAACAGGGCCACAACCTTCAGCATCAGATCAGCAGATCATCTAATCACACTCTCAGGCTTTTGCACAGACCTGAGGAGGGGGATGCTACTTACACCTTTGAGTAAAAAACTCAAAGATTAAGCGTGGGTTTGTTTTTTTTATTTATTTCCTATGGGAACACATAATATGCAGTAATGCAATGAATCGAAAAATAGTCACAAGAAGGAGAAAGATCCTTCTTTCGGCACAAAAGTCAGACATTTCATTATTCACCTGTAAATACTCAACTTCGGTTCAGGTTTACTTCTTTTTTTGATGCCTAGATCTGCACAGATCTAAGCTTCAGGCCATAGAAGAATCTATATATGCCCTTCTGACCACGTGCATGGGAGTCTACTCCCACGGAGAGGAAGGTTGGGTTAAACTGGGAGAGAATGAAAGAGAAAGGAGAACAGCCAAGCCTATAGATAGAAAGTGGGACACGGAGAAGGAATAAAACAGCCAGCAAACTTCAAGAAGAGCAGGTAGAAAAAGTGATTTTTCCTTAAGCTAATAATTAGGGGTGGAAAAGGCAGCTGTGAGAACGAACAACTCGTAGTAGTAAGACTTTTTTAGAGCATCGTCCATCAAGTCTTTCAGTACCTTCATCACTGTTCTTTACCCAATTATTTATGAGTACTTTCTCACACACACACATTTCTTTTTGTTAATAAAAGATTTTCTTAACAAAGGATTGAACCTTAAGTGCATAAATAACATCATATGATGTTGTTAAATTCTCTGTTTTCCCACAAGCTTAGGTTCTCAGGTAAGATAGCAGTTTAAAAACCACTTGTTTGGGAAGCTGTTGTGAAATCCTTCCATCTGGTCTATCAAATTACCTTCCACTGCAAAAGACTTCTTTCTATATTCCAGGTCTTAAGCAAATAAAACACGCAAGTTATGCTGAATTGTACAGAGTTTCTTAGTGGAAGACTGGTATTTGGAATAAATTAGGGTCAGTCCAAAAATCTCAGTTCATTTGAATGTTCTCAAACTGATGTTGTCCCAAAAGTCCAAAAGTGAATTATTACATTCCCTCATTAAATTAGCTTTTTTTAAAGTAACTGTGCCTTAATAAAATAGATTACTAAAACAATATCTCCAAAATAATATTTGTTATAATATTGTTATAATGAGTCAGAGTTACTGACATGAACTTTGTATCAGAAGATTTAAAAAACACGATATGTAAGAAGGATGATGTTGAATACCACTGCCCAGTAAAATGCATTAATGTTTGATCAACAGATCTAGTAGTGATGTTAGTTTACCATTGAATAATATTTTAAGTAGAGAATGTTTTATATCTATTGTTTCAAAGATTGCACCTCTTTCTATTTACCAAAGCATTAAATCTGCAACAGAACTTTTTGGTAGCTAATCAACTTTACACAATTTGGAAAAAAAATGCCCAATTCTTAAATCTTACTTTCTCTTTTTTCCTATTAAAATATCAGATTTATTCACTCTTACTTCTGACTGATGCACATTCTCCTTTGTGAAATGGTTCTGTGACCTGACAATCATGCCCTAACTGTGCATAGGTAACCAGCAGTGGGTCATGCATAAAGGCTGCCCTGTTATGTAGTCCTCAGACTCTGAGGGGTTTTTTTCTTATTAATCTAGCTTTGAAATCTCTCCAAAGCAGAAATTACTAAGCAAAATTCAGAATAGTTTATCCTCCTGAAGGTGAATCCTTATTTTTCTGCAAAACCAAAGGCTCATTCTTGTTTCTGTTGTGATGCAAGACTTTTACCAGGATTTGCTGATTGAACCAAGAAATTACAGCCATATCAATGCCATTTAAAATAGATTCACTGTTGGGATGCCTAAATAACACAGATAAAATACTACAGATATTAGCTTCTCTTTCAATTGGTCTCTTGCTCAGTTATTTTTACAAGCACAAAATAAAATTAACAATTAAAAAATATACACTTTATTGATCTTAGTTAGTCATTTTTAGACTAATCCACCAATTAATCTCTGTAAGGGTTGCATATCTATCAATGGGAGTTCACAGACTTGAAATAGATCACAGAGAATTTTATAATAAGATGACCAATTAAAACAGGAAGCTTTTCTTGGGGATTTATTTCACTGGGCTTTATTATTTTTCTGTGCTGATTTGTTAATGGCTGATTGATGTTTCTGTGAGAAAAGTATAATGGGACACATCTTTTGAGGGCACTTTTATTGCACAGGCAGCACAGCAGGAATGATTATACAGTCATAAAAAAATACCAAAATATCTTCCCATGTCAAAGGACACTTTCTGTGAGTGCCAGTTAGAAGAACCTGTCATGACTTCAAGATCTGGTTCTTCAGTTGGCAGGGAGACAGCACAACAGATCATAATGTGACAGTCCCCTGGGGTGCCAAAATGTGTTAAGGGCTTTCACTCTTCCTGCAGTAGCAAAACAGGCTGTTTTAAATGTTGTTAAGGCCATAACCCTGACACAAAACTTCATTTTCCCTGTCTTGACCAGAATTCTGGAGTAGAGCAACCCAGTTCAATCTGTGGAAAAGGCCAGTTCATGCGAAGAAAGAAATTCAGAAGACTTTTTAGGTTGTGACACCCAATCTAGA
Organism: Astur gentilis; assembly: GCF_929443795.1. Lineage (NCBI taxonomy): Eukaryota > Metazoa > Chordata > Aves > Accipitriformes > Accipitridae > Astur > Astur gentilis. Next base: position 13,897,247 of record NC_064892.1, read on the forward strand.
AGACGGTTTGAGTCAAACTGATTCTTAACTACTAAGTAACACTTGGTGCACCTTAAATTATATATAGAAATAAAAACAGAGTTAAACTTTTAGTAACTAAGCAGGTCATGACGAAAGATTTGTCTTAAAATGACATCTCAGAATCCCAAACAACATGATGTCAGTAAAATTCAGGTGTATATACTGCATCAAGTTTGTAACAATTCCTGCAAATAACATGGGAAACCTCATTATAACTTTAACTTCTTCAGGTGGTAAAGGTCATGTGGTACGTTGTATTCTCTACAGCTTTTTTGAAACCAGCAAAATGTCTTTTGTAGAAAGACTGTATTAACAATGCTAATCAATCTTTTCTATATGATCCTTGACGATTTTAACACACAGATGCACAGAGTAACTTAAATATAAGGGAAAAATTAGTCTGAAGAAAAGCCATTACTGAAGAAATGAAATGAAAATACAGTAAAAATCATTAATGTTATTAAAACCACTGTGCACTTCCATGAAGTGCCTGACTGAATTAGAGTGTTTAGCTAAAATATATATTCTGTCTGTGGTGTTGCAAGATTCTCACCTAAAATAGTTCCTTTAATTTAAATAAAATGCTTTATTTTGGATGAATTGGGTATTAATTTCTAGTGCTTTGTATTGCAGATGATAGTGCATTTCTTACTCTGGAGAGACAATTATCCTGAATCATGATTTCTTTCTGTTACATTGCTTTGTTGGATTATAGCTCTTTCATATATCTCATCTCACAGCGATTATAATGGACTCCCAGCCTAAGAAATAGTAGTTTTGAGGGTTTCTTAGTATGTTGCTTTTGCCATTTCAGTCCCTTTTTCAATGATACTTTGTGGCAGTACAGAATTTTTCTCTTTCTTTGAACCGACACAGGGAACCCCAAGTGATCTCCTGGCCCGAGGGGGCCACAGGCACCACACTTGTCCTGGCAATGACTGTGGGGTGCTGGTGTGACTGTGCTGTAACCCCACACAACCTTACTTTGCTTGACCTCAGGAGCTGTTTCCCTCTGGACCCGGAGGGACTTTAGATGAGTGTAACACCAAAGAAAAGGGTTAGAAATCGAAAGGATTTTATCTATAATAGCTGTAAATGTATTAGTGAGTCTTCCTTCGATTACTCTGGGCTTGTGTTAGTATTGTTTGTTAAAGCCTATTAAGAGTGTAACCTTCTCCTCCAGCCACTCCTTCCACATACCCTTATGTTGTTGTAATTGAGTTAGCAGCAGCTATTTATTGTATCTTGATTAGACTGCTAAGATTGTAAGAAGCCAAAGTGTGTTCTTTTTTACCCCAAACAACCCTTTGACTAATACTTGGATTGTGGTGTGTTGACCCTGGCTGGATGCCAGGTGCCCACCAAAGCCACTCTGTCACTCCCCTTCTCTCAGCTGGACAGGGGAGAGAAAAGATAACAAAGGTCTCATGGGTTGAGATAAGGACAGGGAGACATCACTCGCCAATTACTGTCACAGGCAAAACAGACTCAACTTGGGGAAAATTAACTTAATTTATTGCCAATCAACCAGAGTAGGGTAATGAGAAATAAAACCAGATCTCAAAACACCTTTCCTCCACCCCTCCCTTCTTCCCAGGCACAACTTCACTCCCAGATTCTCTACCTACCGCTCCCAGCAGCGCAGGGGGACGGGGAATGTGGTTTACGGTCAGTTCATCACATGTTGTCTCTGCCTCTTCGTCCTCTTCAGGGACAGGACTCATCACACTCTTCCCTTGCTCCAGCGTGGGGTCCCTCCCATGGGAGACAGTCCTCCATGAACTTCTTCAACGTGGGTCCTTCCCACAGGCTGCAGTTCTTCACAAACTGCTCCAGCGTGGGTCCCTTCCATGGTGTGCAGTCCTTCAGGAGCACACTGCTCCAGTATGGATCCCCCACAGGGTCACAAGTCCTGCCAGAAAACTTGCTTCTACGTAGGCTCCTCTCTCCACATGCCACAGTTCCTGCCAGGAGCCTCCCCCTGCGTGGGCTCTCCATAGGCTGCAGCTTCCTTCAGGGCATATCCACCTGCTCTGGCATGGGTTCCTCCCTGGGCTGCAGGTGGAGATCTGCTCCCCCATGGACCTCCCTGGGCTGCAGGGACACAGCCTGTCTCACCAGGGTCTTCCCCACGGGCTGCAGGGGAATCTCTGCTCCGGCGCCTGGAGCATCTCCTCCCCCTCCTTCTGCACTGACCTGGGGGTCTGCAGGGCTGTTTCTCTTGCATGTTCTCACTCTTCTCTCCAGCTCCTGTTTCTATGCCTGCTGCAACTTTTTTTCCCTTCTTAAATCTGTTCTCCCCGAGGTGCTATCACCGTCACTGATGGGCTCAGCCTTGGCCAGCGGCGAAGCCGTCTCAGAGCCGCCTGGCATTGACTCTGTCGGACAGAGGGGAAGCTTCTAGCAGCTTCTCACAGAAGCCACCCCTGTAGCCCCTCTGCTACCAAAACCTTGCCACACAAGCCCAATACATGGATTTACATATATGTATAGAAATCAGTGACAAAAACCAGACTTCAAATTCAACAGGAAATATGCAGTGGGATCAGGTAGACATAGACACCTACATTCAGGCATTTACAGTACCTATAATGCCTAAGAACAAGCCTGAACATAAATGCCCAGCGGCATTTAAGATGCCCTGGCATATGTGTATCCTTTGACCTTCATCTGGCATTACAGAAATCATGAGTGTTTCCAAAATCTCGTGTCATATATGTCAGTTCCATATAGATATCTTTGTGCCTGACAATACAATAGATGTCACTGTTTGGGCAACTGAATCAAGTTCAAGGTTTGCACTGCTCGTAAGAGGAGCTTAGATATGCAGCTCACACGTAGACACCTACATTTACATGTGCATGGACTACATAATTTCAGTAACTTCTAAGATTTTACATGGCACTTACACATTGGCCTTATTTTAGATTTGCACCAACTGCAGATGATACAAATTCACGTAACATTAAACCACATAGTTTACACTTAGTTTTTTGCTTCCTTCAGCCAGATTTCTTTTGCGTGAATATTTCTGCCTGTACACAACTTTGAAGATAACAAGTCCCAAGCTATCAGATAGAGGTTTAAATATAAAGTGGGCAGATAGAGGATTGAATGTAAAATGTTGGGATTAGCTCTAAACCTGACTGTCAGGAAGGGGTCTGAAAGATATGCAGATGCTCTAGGCTTCTGAGGGATCTGCAGAAGCAGCAGCTGAGGTCAAGGTGATTCACAAGATCTACCAACCCCTAAGGTCTAGATGTTCAAATGGAGAAATAGTGAAAGAAGATACATCAGCTGATGTCACCACTTCTGGAATATATGTTGAGTAAGTCAGCTTTATGGGAAGCCAAATCATCAGATCATAGACCTAGCCCTCACATAATAGGGTTGGGCTAACTTAGAAGTTTAATGGTAAACAGCACATGCAACATTCAGATAAACTGGAACCTCTCACTCTAGAAATCCTGAAAGACTTTCATGGAGCTGAACACACACTCTTAAAATCCTGCATTTTACCTAGCATGTCTAAATTTTGAATAAATATTTGTAATGCAATTACCTATATGTAGCAGTGAGGAATACAACCAAAAGGTGGCAGTACTGCATCCAGTAAACAATGGGTCTGTATTAGATGATATTATTGTTGGGAATCTTATATAGACATTTATATACCCATTGTGATTTAAATATGTTTATGTGTATTTATACTGTCTCACCGTTTTTTGTAATTATGTATGAAGACCAAGAAGCAGAAATCCCATTTTTTTCATATTACTTAAATGACTTTCCACTTGCATTAAATCTTTTAAACTCACAGTCCAAAGGCAGAAAGATAATATATATATATCACAAAAAAAGTGGAATAAATGGGTAAAAGATAAATACTAATTATCTTTAGGAAAATGAAGTGAAACTGTATGGCTGAAATTTTCCATATCTCAGAAGATTTAGCAATTCTGAAGGGAAACATTGTCCTAAGAAAATTATTTAGACTTAGAATAGCCACTTCCCCCCCTGCTTTTTTTTTGTTTGTTTGTTTTAACCTGTCTTTTAATAAATCCAACTGAACTTCAGAATTTACAAAACATACCTTTATTCTTTTGTAGTAAAAAAGAAATACTAGTTTCTGGTAAGACTGCTGAACTAAAATAAATTAATAAAATTAACTACAGTTGCTGCATATAACCCTTCTGGATTAAAATAAAATGTTTCTACTGCATTGCATTTTTATTATGCTGAAATAAACTATTTACAACCTGAATTTTCAAGAACTAGAAGTATCAGCATAAACTGTAAAATATGAACTTAAAAAAACCTTAAAGATTAACAAGAACCAAGAAAGACAAGCTGAACAACACAGCTTCCTAAAGTCTCAGAATGAAATTCCTGTAGCATTCCTCTGGGATTAGAGCTAAATATGTCTCCCTATGTTTCTCTTTCACAAATGTTTCTAAAAAAATAAGGAATGATTCTCAAAGGTTTTCAGTCTAATGTGAGATAAATAAAATAAAGCATTTGAAAGGATACTCTCAACTACTTAACATTGTTTTGTGTATTTTCTTTAAAATTTTCCACTTTTTTCAAAACTCTTCAGAAGTCAAGATCTCTTGCTCTATTTGTACCTTTTATCTTTCTTATTGTATACAAGTGTTTATTTTTCTGCTCTCTCAGTAGGTATTTCACACTGCTAATTAACAACTCCCCAGTTAGTTTATTCCTGGGTCTTGGTAGCGTCACAATCTATGCTGCATAAATGCGAATTCACTCCTTAGAAGTCAGTCAGCATTTTCCCCCTGAAATACATTCTTGGTTCAGTGAATGGTCTACCCTGGGAGCAGCTCCCATTGCAAAATACGGATGTGCCTTAGCTGGGACTTGGCTCCATCCAACATTCTCAGCTGACGTGTGCAGTTATAGCAGATTTTGAACCCCCAAACTCTCCCATATGTTGTCACAGTGCTCTTTTCAAGCTAGAGAAACACCACTCTTACGGTAGCAACTTTGGTGACACATTCCTATTATTTCAGATACCAGGAAATAGAAAACCAAGCATATTTCTGGTTCCATGGAGGACTCAAAGAGACTCAGGGACAAGTGCTATGGACGTGGCCAGGCTGCTCAAGATGGGGTTAAGTGTGAGCAGTCTGATCACCAGTCCAGTCACTTTGCACAGGCTGGCCTCCAGGTCAGTGATCAGCTCCCAGTGGCATATGAACTCAAAGTCAGCAAAATATCCAAAGTATCCCAGAGACACACTTGTGTTTTCTGTTCCCATTTTCTCCCCCTACTCAAACATGGAGTATTTTTCTATGATACTTTTTGAAATCAGGCAAGTGAAAAAATATGGGAAACAATGAACAGGGTCAAGGAGTCTGTAGAGGACAATTAGCAAAGGTTTATTATTTAGGAGACCCAGAACCAAAGGAAAGAAGTTCAAACCAAGTTACCTGCTAAGAAAATAATTATGTTTAAGTAAGCTAGAAATCCAATATTTCTCACGACATCAGTAAAAATCAGGCTGACAGACACTGACCTTCTATGTTCCCAAAGAAATATCTGTTTGGGTTTTTTTTTTAAGGGGAAAAAAAAAAAAAAAAGACATTCACTATATTCCCTCTTCTGGTCATGAGATATCAAAGGAATAGGAAGCAACTTCAGTTCCCCCACATGTCTGCGAGCACGGACAGAAAGAGGAGGGCTGTTTGAAGTACTTTTTTGGCTTTCCTTGATTTAAAGTTTTATAAGTAGCAGAGGAGGAAACTGAAAGTTTCAGACGGCTTTTAAAGGACAGGTGGAATTTAACCTGACCTACCGTAGAAGAGAACTCACAAGAAAAAGGAACTCAGAGAAGACAAAACCACAAGTGAAGCCAGGGGAGGAGAGATAAAAGATGGATTCACAAAAGCTAATTTTATCCTGTAGCAGCTGATTTCATAGAACTGTCTACATAGTGTTTGGAAAGAGGCTGTTTGATAGAACATATAAAATATCTAAAGCCAGGCTCTTGTTCTGAATTACCTTCTGGAGTTGCATGTGTCCTGCAAATGACTGTAAAGTGATGCAAGGGAAGTTAGTGATTTTGGGCTGACATTCACAATTTGAGTGAAATGAAGTTTCCTGAGTAGAAGAGAGAAAAAAAATTTAGATAGAATTTAAAAGTCAGGTGGAATTAAACCTGTTCTAAAAAGGTTTTCTTGTTCTTAAAAGCAAAAACATACAGAACAAAAACTTTGCCAGAATTTAAGAGACACTGAGAGTGCTAGAAAATCCTGAGCATATTATTTGTTCAGAATACATTTTCTCTCATATAAAATAAAATGAAAAAAAAAAAAAAAAAGAAATAATAAAGAGCAATAAATGCTAAAAGATGAAAAAGTTATGAAAATACTTATCCTGTATTGCATGTGACAATTATGCCTTCTGTCACTGTAGGACTGGTATCAGCATTTCTCTGAAGCTTCACAATTCTTTTGCTAACACAATGAATTTTCTTTGAAGAGGAACACACTATTTCAAAACCAGATGCATAATACATACAGAAATGAAGTATATAGCGTATATCTACCTGTCTTGATACAGACTTCATGAAAGGTCACATAAAGTTCTCAGTGCTTCCTTATACAATTATACAATTATATGAGACTATCTACCAGATCAGTGGCATTTTTACTTTTAACTGTGATTAAACTCAATTCTTTTATATTGCTTGATGCCTGTCAAGCAAGCTTAGGCAACAGGGGAGAAAGTTTACTTAATCTAGGAATGTGTGTGTGTGTGTGTGACTGCAAGTGTGGTTATATATACCCATTTTTAAATATGCACGTGTTTATATACGTACTCATACACACACTCACACACCATTACTGTTCTGCTTTGATGAATTTCATTAAGCCTCCTCCTCAGTATCTCTAGGTGTTATTAATTTTAAAATGCAATATAGAAGGAACATACAGAGACTCCTTATTTTGCATTATTCCTTGATGCACTAAACCACCCACACAAATAAACAAACAACTCTTCACACTGAACTCTCCCTACCAGAACCTAGACATGCTAGGAAACTGTCACCTTCCTTATGCTATTGTTTGTGGAGGATTTTAAAAGAGATCTCAAAATTTCAGTGTTGACGTATTTGGCAGAGGAAGTGATTGTTACAACACCGAAAAGTAAGCAAAAATTAAGCAAAACATAGTTACATATTTACATAATATTTTTGATTGTAAATTCTCCACAAGCCCTACTTAATGTTTAAATGGACAATTTATTCACTGGTCTTTTTAGCCCACTTATAAGCATTTGGTCTATTAAATGGAAAATCTGGGTTTTTTAGGGTCCTAGTAACTATTATTATGGGTATTTACTTGGTGTTTCTAAATGAGTCTGTGACTTGTAAAAATTTAAACTGTGGCATTCAGTAGTTGGACGTGTTTAAACAAAAAAGGGAATAAGCTATTCTTATACGCGAGCAAGATTTTTTTAAAATTTATTTATTTATTTTAATTTGGAGGCATGTTCAAAGATCAGTTAGCTCCAGGAAAAATATTTCTTTTCAATCTTGGACCATAATGGGTTTTTTTTGCAAATATAGTAATAATTTTTAAATAGGGTAAAAATAAGATGCTGTAGCTTAACTGCATAACAGCAATTTATACATGGCTGAAGACATTTTAAAGGGTTGGGTTTTTTCACCTATGTCCACAAATTAAACTAACATAAACCTATTGCCTTATACTAGGCGATATCTTTACTAGATAAAGGTAATTTATGGAATACATGAAGGTTATTTCATAAGTCATTTTCTAGAAATTCAAAATTAAATATGCACTTTTAGTTTATATACAATTTCCTTTGCATACTGTTGTGTTCTCAACTGCAACAGTGTGGCTTATCTTAAAAAATAAATGTAATACAAGCTTACAAGATGAAGAGCAAAATAATCATCTTTGTCATTCCCAAGATTATCAGCTTATGGAAATATACCATTTTCAGCCTAGCTTGATTCCAGATGGGAAGCAGTTTGGCTTTTTTGAAGAGAGCTCACTTTTTTTGTTTTTCATGTCCATAATCTTAAAACTAGAGAAAATCATGTGGTTTTCTATTGAGGAAAAATAAATAACAGACGTTATATTTCTTTAAGTATGTTTACAGGAATTTTAGGGAATTAGGACTGAGGTGTTCAAAGTTGTTTGTTTATTTGTTTGTTTGTTTTATACTCACTGCTGAAGAAAGCGTTAATGCATAGTAAGCATACTGTAAAAACCAACAAAACAAAGCAAGAAGTAAACACCAACTCTCTTTTCTAATGCAGCTTCCCCCAGAATAGTAAACCTGGAAAATTTTAAGTCTGGAAAATTATTTTAATCCCAGATTTTTTTATAAAGGCTTTTATTTTCAATACTTATTAAAAATTGAGTCTTACAACAGTTCTCTAAAGACAAATTTAACCTTTGAAAAGTTATGTACAAATTTGAATGTGAAAATCTGTACTCTACAAACTTACAGAAATAATAGTCTAAAAATTTCATCTAAATTAGAATCTGTTAAAAATCCAGGTGAAACTACTTAAATTATGATTCTGCTACTAGATACCGCTAATTTTGATATGTTCCTATTTGTTGTCCTCTCTGTTTATAGTTTTGACTTAGATATGTTAGTTCATTTCAGGAATAGATTCTCTAACATAAGCCTCTGTTTGTTTGGGTTTATTTTGTGGTTTAGGTGTCCCAATGCTTGTCATTCTGGCTATGATAGATCATCACCTAAGATTCCAATTCCATCTCATTTTATTCACACGCACCTCCTTCAAGAGGATGCACACTCCCAGAGCACACATATTTCACTTCTGCTTTTGCAGTAGTCCACCCCAGCCTTTCCATGTCATAGCCCCAGCCATAATGCTCTAACATGGAAAGACTTCTGCCACGAGCAGAAAGCTCCGCTGTAGCAAGTGGGAGCCAGCAACTGATGATGGAGCCAAGTCCACTGAAGTTCATTGCAAACTGAGAGCCTACAGAGTGGACATAAACTCCAAAGCAAGAAATATTTACAAAAAGGTGAAGAGCACAATATGAAGCACTGATTGAGGTGGCAAGCAGAAAGAATGAATCAGAGCATTTATGAGATTTTTTTAAAAATTGTTTTATTTATGGAAGGATGCATATTTTTGTCTTCATGCTATGTCAGCTCAGATCAGCTGGTCTGTAACTTACGAGAAAAATGGCTTGCAGTCTATGGGTGACAAGCCAATATGCCAGATATTCAAGAGTGTTTTCAGGGGTTCATAATTACCGTTCCAAGCCGTAGTAAAATGTGCAGTTGGACCGTAAGTATTTGACTAATGTCCCTGAGCATTAGTGATGTAGAAACAAATGGATAACCTGGTTTTATCACATTTCAGATCGGAGACTGAAAAATCTTTGTCTAGTGAGATATCACAACATTATTCCAGCATAAAACTAATATCAGGCTCAGCTCTGGGGAGCAAAGGGAAGAGAAAATTCAGTGCATATTGAGCCCTTAGTCTTGCAGACTGATTTGAAGGCTCTTTGACAGCTGTTGACATGCAGCTATGGGGCCATTCAATGATATACCTCTAGCTACAACAGCCATCTAAGACTTTGTCAGCACCATTCCTTTTAAAGTTACTTTTCAAAATTAACAATCTTTTTCATTAATGATTCGGGCAGGTTTAGAAAAAAGTATATTTCCTGACTTATTTCCTATTTCCAATAGAAGTGGAATCTTCTGAAATAAATCACCACCTGCTAAGTAGCAGGCTACTCATTTCAAGGACTTTGCTAACATCTGTTTTCTACAGTATCAGACACAAAAAAAATTGCACTTTTTTGACAGAAATGAATAGTTACTTCTCTGTATGCCCTCTTACACTGTTGAATAATACATAAGATCAAAGTCTTGGGGGTATTATGGAATGTAAAAGGGATATGTTGACTATTAAGGATTATCAATATACAGTATATCACAGGGTGGAAGATATGAGGGGCAACTGGAGACAGATTAAAGAGAATCAGCCAAAAATCAAACCTACTCATTCAGAAAGTCCTGCTGTGAAAATAATGAAAGAGGATGAGTTTCATCCAAACACACTGAAAATTACAAGCCATAAAACAGATAAAAAGCTAATATATATTGAGGAGAAGTCATTTCAGTTTTATTACTTTTAGCATTTTTTAAAGATTCAAAACTTATAGATGTTGTAGCAGAAGTGAGTGAGATGAGGAAGTAGGGATTTAAATGAAGAAACAATAATATCTTTATAAATCATGGCTGGAAAATAGTGAAAAAGGGATAGGAATACAAATGGAAGAAGTAAGATATTTGTGATGTCTGGATATGTGGACTGAACTGCACCTGTAAAAGATCTGCTATATTCTTCATAAATTCATACTGAGATTTCTTAAGATGTTAACGTGAATGCAAATATATTTGGGACAGGGGAAGGAATTCCATCCAGGAAACCCAGAAAAATTCTGAGTAGGAATGCTAATGCTGCTTGAAGTATTTACATTTTCTGACACAAAGGGAAAATACATGTTCTGAGAACTTGAGAATCATGCTTTTTTTTTTTTTTTTTTTTTCCTTCTCTTCTTACAGTTCATAACTGCCTCTTCTTCTTGCTCCTGATAAGATTGCCACGAAACTGGCTAAGCAGAGTCTTCAGTTTCAATTATGCATACAGCCTTGGAGAGGTTAGAAGACATTTTATCACCTGCAAAGATGGGCATCAATTATGTATGTGTGAGCCAGATTTTCTAGGAAGTTTGAATGACGTGATTGCAAATACTGTGTTAAAACCTTTTCCTGATCCTCTCTCCCTTGAGCATTTTCTAGCAGATATAAATTGATCATTGGTTTTGATCACTAATTTAGTTGTAACACTGGTACAAATAAATGGTTTCTATATTTTTTTGCAAAAAAAACTGAAATCTCAATTATTTTATTACTTTAAACTTCTAAATAGATCTCTTGAATTCTAAGCAGAATGAATAAAGACTATGATTTTATTTAGGTTTCACAACAGTGTAACTCTTGAAGCTAGTGAAATTACTTGTGTGTAACTGGAGAAAAATGCAGAGAAAAGCACATCCTTTTTTTAAGCCTTTTCTCCCTCAAGTAGTTGCTATTTATCAAAGGGAAAATCAGCTCACTCTAGTACTGTGATAAAAATAAAGTCACAAAACTAATTATTGCAATTTGAGTGAAATCAAGTTTGCTAACAGTATCTAAATACACAGTGGTCTGAACTGGATTTTTCAAAAGAAGGAGAAATTAATGTTTTAGTCAATGGATTTGGAATACTTTCTTTCTATGCTATGCCTCATTGTTTTGAAGAGAAATTTCTTTAGCCCTAGAACACAAGGCTTCTGTTAGAAGTATACTAGCATTACTTATCTAAGCCCAATGAAGTTTTGGTGGGTGACCTATTCACTGAAACATGCAGTATTGGTCAGCCACAAGTGTTCCTGAATTTGGATCGTACACAAGTGAAAGAGCAGAAAGCAGTAGCTGACAGGAATGAAAGACTAAAAGAAAAAAAGTAACATTTTGATTTTCATGTAAAACAATTTTCATTAGAGAATTAGCTAAATTAATAAAATATTTTATTTCAAAATGAGCAAAATAATTTGATTAACCCCCAGACGAGACTTTTTTTTTAGCTGCATGACCAAGCTGTAATTCTTACCACTGCTCTAATTCTGGATATTTTTGTCATTGCTTTAAATGTTCCCCCATGTTCTAGTTTCAGTAGTAGAATAAGGTAGGAATCTCCATCGTCTAAAATTGTTCATTTACTGAAAAATTGTTTGCCTTTAGTATTTTAATTTTATTCAATGACCCTTTTACTTTTATGTAAGTTAAAGAAAGCTGCCCCATCACTATAGCATATCATAGTTAAATGAAACTGAAAAATATAATTAATGTAGTATCTTATATAATATGATTTGTTCTGGGAGAAAATGTTATGAAAAGAGGGAGAGAAGGACCTCTGAAAATGTTTTAATGTATTCTTGAATTCAACAGCTAAAAAATAGCAACATTAAACACAGAAAGTAGACAAACAAATAAAACCTCCAGGTTTTATAAGGTAAGCCTATTCTTTCTTCAATAGCAAAGATGTAAAAATAGCAATTGTAATTTCATGGTCTATGTTTAAACTCTTAAGTTATTGAGGAATAAAATAAATGGATGTTTCATACAGTGTCAGATTTTAGATTTTTCAAGGATAACTCTAGGTTTTTTATTAGTAAAAAAAGAAATATTCCTACATATTAAACTTTCTGATGTGTGGACTTTGTATACAACACTGAATATACAGTAGTGGCATAAATACTTGTCTGTAAAATTTTAAGGACATGCTTATGTTTACACAGTGAAGGCATTTACCAAAAGGGAGGTTATAAATTTATATAGAATTTTCAGGATGAGAGTCTGCATCTTCAGGAAATGGAATCTGAGAGCAGAATTTTTAGTGTGTAGTGAGAGACAAAATTATCTTGGTAAAACATACATATTTTTTCACAATTCTGATTTGCTTGAATAAAGATAGTATTGCATAGAGCTATCCAACAACTATTGTGCAAAGAGACTATGAGCTGGGATTGCTTCTGCAGTATTTCACACAAAGGCTAGAACTTCTGATGTAACAGTCAGTCTTTAAAATACATAGTGTGAGCCTTACTTTTGAAGACATTTCTTTGCTTTTAGTATGTGTTCAGTGGTATCTGAGGTATAACATGTCCCAAGCATTGTGGTAGAGACAAACGGCTGGAACATACAACACTATCTAGACTATCAGTCACCTCACAGCTCCTTGTTGGCAGGTAATCAAGTGTTTAGGAGCAGAAATTACTTATGTTATTTTTTCTTTTTAATCCCTCTTGATTTCAAATAAACAAGTTCTGTTCCTATCTGCATGCATATAGAAGACATAGTGCTGATGCTTCCTCTGAAACCAGTCAAGAAGATACAACAATCTTAATGAGTAACTTCTCTTCAAATATCTGGCTTAAAATCTTTACATAGACATAAACATATGCATATACTTTCTCTCTCTGTTTCTCTTTCTCTCTCACTATATAGAGAAGACTGCAAACCTTACATATATAAGGTTATCAAATATTAGGCAATTGTTTAATAAAAACAAGAATACAAAAGTATACAGACATGAGGTAGCAACTCTATGGACTAGTTGTACTTGCTTTATTTAAGGCCCTTGCAAGTCTTAAAATGAAATAATAGAAGTTTAGTTTAAGGTGAGACTTAATTTGTGTTTTCAGTGCTGTCTAATGCTGTTTATACATTAGGTGACGTGCGGAAAACAGACTTCACATTCAGTGAGATTGTAAAGTAGGTATGTTCATTCAATGCTGGGCAGCACGGGGGGTAGTCCCACTAAAGTCGTGCGCACCTGATTTAGCAGTTCACTTTAAATTTATACAGTCAAGTGTTACATTTACGTAGAGTTTTGCAATACGCTTATACATAGGCATTACCTATCCCCGCTTCATATTAAAATTAGCTCTATGAAGTCATTTCCATAGACTCCTCTCAACTGCACTTGCGCAGTGCCTCCTTATGGTGGTCGTCTGGTGGTCATGAAGATGAAGGCTGTATGTCTTCTTCACGGTGAACTCTTAACCTTCTGTCCCTGTGCAGACTCAGTTGTCCCTTGGCATTTACCCAAATCCCAAGGCCGGTCTTGGCTGGTTCTTGGAGTCGACTGCTGCTTCTTATCAGGGACTATCTCCTGTCCCAGCCAGCCTCAACAATGCAAACGTTAAACATCACTTCTCATCCCCTTGGGCCATGTCTACCTCTATTGAAACTTCTTTAACTTCATTATAAGCTAGATAATTATTAAACAATTCCTATCTATATTCATAAATCTACTATATCTACTAAGGTTCCTTTGGTTCCCCGTCTCATAGGTACCTTATGTCTTTGTTTTCCTCCTTTAAATAAAGTTATTTATTTTTTATGATCTGCAAATTTCACAAACCACTAGAGAAATTTTGGGGAAAAAAATTAAGGAGCCATCGAAGATTAAGGTTTATTCAGATTATCAAACAATTGAAACGGTAATGAAATAACATCAGTAAGAAATACATAAAGAAAAATTATTTCCTTGCCTGGCATCTCCAAAGCTAGCTCTTGCCTTATCTCAAAGGTTGACAGTGATCTGTCCTAGATGTATTGTATAGTAGGACACGAAGTTAGGATGCAGCTGAACAGAATATGTGCCGAACTATGACCATCCTTCATATGTCAGTATGTCTCAGTGCGTGGACTTTAACCCATTTACATATAGCAGCTCGATCTATTTGGCTTGCAAAAGCACCTAATGCCATTTAAGGTACCCTAGGTTGGCAGATATGATTTAGCATCTGTGGGAAACCTGCATCCTCTGTGTCAGCATCTGGAGACATGCAGGGTACCGCTTAACTAGTATGTGGTATATGTAAGTGGATAATTGAGTGATGTCTCAAAAATGAAAAAAGATGAACAGTCTCACCAGATAAAACTGTATGTTTTGGTTCATTTTCATTATCTTCTGTTTCATCAAATAAATGTGTATTTCAGATTTTCATTCTCAATCAGGATGAAAAAAAAAATTTGAAATATTGGACCTTATAGTGAATGACTGTGGAAGAAAAGAAGTTTGGATTTGAAACAAGTTATTTATGATATAAATATAAAGGTAAACATCAGAGTAATGCTCAGGGAATTTGGAAGTTGGAGCGCTGGTTTCAGAAGGGAAAAGTTAAGAGACAAAAGAAACAACTATTCCTTGGACATCATCTGAACACCAGTTGCGGTGGCAACACCTCCAAAAATACTTCTGTATTAATGACTGTTTACCATGACAAGACTGAAACCTTTCACCTTATTAGCCAGTTTGTGACCCATGAAACACGTAAAGACTTTTTCAGGTAGCTGAAGATCGTGAAAGTAGTTATTCAGCGGGGCAGATCTTAGCCGGTGTCAGACAGCTTAGCAAAACACAGTTGAAGTTTCTAACAGCTCATATTACTTCGTTCACTCCCTTTCTTCTCTTTCTGATCACTGCTTTGACAGTATCTATCGTATTACTGAAGAGCCCATTTTGATTAAATGGCTATGTTGATTTGAAGTGACAGTGCTTTTCAGTCACATTAGGAAATGAGCAGTTCTCCTCAGCAGTTTTCTGAGAAGTGTCAAGAAAAAGACAGTACCTTCAAAAAATTCTGGAATGACATTGCTGGAGTTGTGGGATAGCTGTATTACTACCACTACTGCCTTTTCTCCATGGGTCAGAAAAAAACCTTAATAATAATAATAACAACAACAAAAATAACAGCATCCTGTTTTAAACCTAGAAAATATTTTGAGTAATTTTAATGATCATCAGAATCAAGAAGAGGAGATTAATACTGCTCCTACCATGTGATTATGTCAGATGAGCTGTGAAATTCTGTTTGGTGTGCATACTACTTGTTCTTTTCTCAGCTAACATTTGAGTATCGGATTGTGAGACAGTCATCAACAACAACAAAGAAATAATAAAAAGAAATTCCCCAGAGACTTTATCCTCTGATTATGCTTCAAGAATTTTCTATGAAGAAGAGTGTTGATGGATGAGTGGGAATGATCCTGATAGTATTTCATTCCACTTCATTGCTACAATTCAGGTGATTGCTGCTCTTTAGTTAAGTAATTTTCCTACATCATCAACTGTGCTGAAAGGGACAAAAATAATTTCTAGCCCCTAAATGGCAAGCAGCAAGTCAGACATGAGGCTTTTCAATTGTCTGGGGAAAATCTGGGTAGGCTGGCCAGTTTTGAGATTACTTGTGCATTGAATCCATGTGAATCACTGGCATTCCAGTTGTAGTATTCTGGGGAACAGATGGAAATGGGTAATTTACAGTCAGGAGTGGAGACCAGTTCCTGTTTAGGAATTTCACAAAAATCTTCTTAAGTAGCAATGAGGAGTGAATCCTTTCTCAGCTGCTTGGTGTGGAGTGGCATGGAGTGAGCACAAGTATCTTTTACAAACCCCTCCCAAAAACAACACCTGTTGCCAGTCTGATTTGAAGAGGATAGACAAAATTCTTCTAAAGCATTCAGAGAAATCCTTAGTTATCAAGATTTTAGATACACTAATACAGGTCTTACACCTTTCCATTTTAATATTTGTATACTTGTATATATTTGTAAAAGTATTCATGAGAACAGAGAAAGCATTAAAAACCAAGATTATGATTTGGAGACCAATATGATGGCAGAAGGGATGGCATGAGTCCCTGAGCTAACAAATCTTTATTTAGTCAAGAAAATTTATTATAGAAAATAAACCAATGAGATTAGAGCTTTTACCCTGCTTGGTTATCTCCCTCCCTTTCCTGCATCATTAAGTTCATAGAATCATAGAATCATTTAGGTTAGAAAAGACCTTAAATATCGTCAAGTGGTTAACTAGATGTTGACTTCCTTCCCTGCAGGGACACTACTGCTGCTCTGGGAAGGTCAGGCAGAAAGTTTTGTTGCCTCCTGCTATGCAGCTGCTAGCAGTTACCAGTCTTGGGTGTCACCAGCCAAAGTCAGGCATTTGTCTCCATGTTTCCCTCCCATCTCCAGGATCTTCTCCCACTTCTGAGAGCTTTTCTCCAGCTAGGATCTTCCCCTTCTTCTTTCTGGACCCCTTTCTTCTTTCCACAGCCACCTCTTCATTTCAGAAAGCCGTAGTTTTTGCAACACTTTCTTCTTTCTGGAACATCAAGTCCCTGGTTTTATCAATCAAAATAGATTGTGCAGAAAGAAATGTGTGATCAGCTTTGTAATTTCTGTCTTTGTCTTTGTCTGCTCTCTTTTTATTAAATGGAGGATTCAGGGTATGTAATTTCTGTTTTATTCAGGTGTTTTCAGAATTCACAGCCAGCCCATCAGTAGCAAGTATCAGGCTTCCACTTGAGAGTTGAAAAATTCAGTTTTGCACATTTACTCACAAACACACAAACATCCAGTTAGATGCCACTTGTTAACATTCACAATTAAATCTTTTTTTTTCTTTTCTTTTTTTTTTTTTTTTTTCACCTGTGACTCATGGGAAGGGGTCTTTTCCAAATAAGCAGCTTACCTCTCAATATATAGAATTCTGGAGGGAAGGGAAAAATCCTTTCCCTTTACATCTTAGATGTGAAGTGTTGATCCACACAATGTCAAGCTGTCTTCAGGGACAGAGAGCGGTCCCTTGAGCATTCTGTTTTCTGGCTTTGCAAAGCCCGCCAGCCCTAGATACAAGTTCCTGCTAAATCAGATGGAATGGGGAATTTGAGCAGAATTTTGCCCTGACTTGTAGCACATATTAAGCTACTGATTAATTCTTTACATAAGGACACATGCATTTTTCATCTGGCTGTTTCCCAACGTCCTGAAGAAGCAACCTGAAGGTTGTTCCCTGAATAGACTCTGAAAATGCCTATAATTTCCAATCATGTCCATGAGATAGGTTGTCTGTAGAGATCACTGGTCTGAGAATCAGCCTGGGTTCAGCTTGGGTCACAAGTAGCTTTGAATTTCTGGAACACTTATAGAAGCATATTTCTACATAGAAGTCTTTCAGATTTAGAAAGAGCTGAGCAAGTTTTTGAAAAGTTCATCACTACAAAAATGTTTTATCAAGGTGCCTAAATCCATACGCATGCCCATATGTACAACCTAAACAGACAAATAATAATAAAAAAAAGATACAATAATTGCTCTTCATATTTCTTTTTTATAAATTGAGTCACTATTGAATTGATTCACCAACTGCATCACCCAGGACATCCAGCAAAAATTCTCATAGAATATCTTCCTTTGCAGCTGCACTAATTGAATGGCAGGAAACATTTCAAAAGCAGTTCTGTGGCTGTTAAAAAAGAATACAATGTTCTAATGCAAGAGACTGCAATCCATTGCATGTTATATCTGATTCCAACATAGAGTAAAAGTGCATCAAACCTCTTAAAAATAATAGGAAAAATTGTGTTCAATACCAAGCTGTCATCTTGCTGTCAGCATGGCACTAGAATGCTTAATAGCATTTCTACAGACAGAGGGAATTCACCTTACCATCTGCACATTTGTTAGGCTTAAAGCTTTTTTTGTGGGAATGATGGAGTGATTTACACCATGGTGATGTAATTAACACCATGAGCAGGTTTCAAATAAGTCAAAATCCTTAAAAGAAAGTTTAAATATTTAAGTGGATTAAAACTTCGTCTGCCAAACTTCACTTATTACTTTTACTTTTAGGGGGTTTGGGGGGTTGTTTTTTGGGGTGTTGTTTTTGGTTTTGTTTTGTTTGGGTTTTTTTAATACTTTTTATTTTACTGGAGGATTTGGGAAAGTCTTTAGGAAGAGAAATGCTGAGACCAAGTGACTATTCTTTGTTCTGGGAAGGTTTGGGGGTTTTGGGTTGGTTTTATGTTTTTTTTTTTGGGGGGGGGGGGGGGGGGCTGGGGGGAGTGGTGGTGGTGGTGGGTTACTGCAGCTATTTTAATTAAAAATTTAGTTCATATTATCATCACATAATATGATGGGAATTTCCTAACTGAGGTGGGTAATGTAACTGTCTAATTTTTTCAATGTTTACTGCATGTGCTTTTTATGTTGTGTTCTGTTCAAAGCATATGGCTGAGCAGCAAAAAAGTCAACCACCTGTTTATCTTAGTCTTGGATAATACTTTCTGAATTAAGTGAAACTGCATAGGAGGAAGAAGGGATTGCTATTCTTCTGAAGCCAAATGATCATGAGTAGTTTGGAGAAATCTTCTGGAAAGTCAGATGGGATGCAGTTATTGTGAAATCACACAAATAAAGACTGAGAGACTGCTGAGAGGAGAAGAGAGCAGATAAGAGCCAGTTCTTTCAAGTGACCAAAAAAAAAAAAAAAAAAAAGGAAATCTTCCTGGGCGATGAGGAGGGACATTGTTGTAGTACAGCAAGACCCTGAGAGTTTCTAGACTCAGACCTAAGCAAAAAGAAAAGCCTTATAGAGGAAGGACAAAGAAAGAAAAGTGGCAGATTTATTTTCAATTTATTTTATTTCAGCCTGTTCCATAAATACCATTTTATTTTGTTTCAAACAATGCTTAATGTGTTTTCTAATAATACATCTATGTAGGGTTTTTAAGGATGACAACATGTGAAATGGAAAATGTTACAAAAATCTACTGAAAGAAAGGGATATATTAATGCTACTAGATATAGGGTTATTCAGTTGGTGACTTGTTTTTGGTAGAATTTCTCTGCTAGGTGTGGTCTAGTTCCATATAAGCAGATTTCTGTTCCACAGAAAAAAATAAGTACAAAGAAGTGTCTAAATATTACTTCACATACCTGCCAGATTTCCCACATTTAAGTATCACCTCCTGGTTTACCTATAATAGTACAATTAATCTCCCTTTGTCACATTGGTTACTCAGTCTCGAGGTGAGCAGCTCTGGTGCCGGCAGGGTCCACAGCAGAGCACTCCAGAGTGGTGCACAGGGGGGCTCCTGAACCGGGGCAACCTCCAGGGAACAGAGAGACCTGCCGGGAGCCCACAGCTCCTGTCACAGTGGCTGATGAGACCTGCATGGGGCCAGGAACAGCGCTGGCCAAGTCCCTTCCACACTTATAAAAGAAGCCCTTAGGGAGCACTAGTGACCAGAGCAGGCAAATGAGGCATGGTACAGAAGGGCATGGTGCGCCAGTTTGCATGGATGAGAATGCAGGAAGGGTGCTGAAGCTCTGCCAGCTCAACCAGGGAGCAACGATATTCACCCAGCAGAAAACCATGTCCACTCTAAGCTCTGCAACCACCACAACGGATGCAGCTTCCGAGACAGAGGTCTGGTGGGAACATGCTTCCACCCCAGTGCCAGGCTGCAGGCTGTGCCCTGCTCTTACACCAGCACTGGATGGCAGCGGTGAGCACACCTGTGGGAGGTGCGCCCAGGTACAGATTCCCTATCCTCTCTCTGCCTGGCTGAACACAGCAACGTAAGGGATAGGGGGCAATGGCAACAAGTTCCTGCCTCCTGCCCGACGCAGCAGGTGCATCTCCTCCATGACTGCCCCACCTTCCCGGGTGCCCTTGCATAATGGGTATGAGGCTCTGCAAGTGGAACCGAACAATGACCAGGACAATGGTTCATCTAGCTTGGAGGTGTCGCCAAGGTTAAGTCGGCCTACGCCCTGCATCAAAGCTGCTTCCTTAAAGAAAAAAAGACAGGTCACTGTCACAGGAGACTCTCCTGAGGGGAGCAGAAGGTCCAGTATACAGACCAGATCCACTTCTTCAGGAAGTGTGCTGCCTACCTGGGGTCAGGGTTAAAGATGTGAAGAGAAAACTTCCTACCCTGGTACAGCCCTCAGATTATTATCCATTATTACTTTTCACGTAGGCAGAGATGAAGTTGCAACAAGAATTCCGAAGGCAATCACGAGAGTCTTCAAGGACTTGGGATGACTGGTTAAGGGATCAGGAACACAAGCAGTGTTCTCCTTTATCCTTCCAGTTACAGGGAATGATGAGGGAAGAAACAGGAAAGCCAGCAGATCAACACCTGGCTCCGAGCCTGGTGTCACTGGCAGAATTTGTTTTTTTTTCATCATGGGTCAGTTTACATGACACCAGGCCTGCTGGTGACAGACAGGGTACACCTGTCTCAAAGTGGGGAAAGGATCTTTGCACAGGAGTTAGCAGGGCTCATTGAAAGAGCTTTAAACTAGATTTGAAGGGAGAAAGGGATAAAACCAGGCTTGCTAGAGAGAAGCCTGGGGGCAGCATGCAAATGTTTGAGCGATGGTGTGCTAGCAAGTTCCTTTGGTCTGCAGTCTCAGTGGAGGTAGTAGATGGAGATCCGTGTGGCAGCAGAGACGCAAGGGTTATTGATGTGTTAGAAAACATGGAAGCACCTGAGAATGGTAATGTAGGAAGTGGGACTTCTCCCCCCAAAAAGGTGGTGGGATCAATAGCCAAGGTGAAGTACAACTACACCAACGCACGCAGCATGGGCAACAAACAGGAGCAACTGGAAGCCATTGTGCAGCAGGAAAACTTTCATAGAGTTGCCATCACAGAAACATGGTGGGATGACTTGTGCAACTGGAGTGCTGCAATGGATGGCTAGAAACTCTTCAGAAGGGATAGGCAAGAAAGGAGTGGCAGTGGGGTAGCTCTGTATGTCAGGGAGTGTTTTGATTGTCTAGAACTTAATGATGGTGATGATAGGGTGGTTTATGGGTGAGAATCAGGGAGAAGGCCAACAAGACGGATATCATCATAGGAGTCTGTTAAAGACCATCCAACCAGGATGAAGAGGCAGTTGAAATATTCTATGAGCAGCTGGGAGAAGCCTCACAATGGCTAGCCCTTGTTCTTGTGGGGACTTCAACCTACCAGATGCCTGCTGGAAATACAATACAGCAGAGAGGAAAAAGTCTAGGACGTTCCTGGAGTGTGTGGAAGATAACTTCCTGACACAGCTGGTGAGGGAGCCAACTAGGGAAGGTGCCCTTCTAGACCTGTTATTTGCAAAAAGAGAAGCACTTGTGGGTGTTGTGATGGTTGGAGGCCATCTTGGGCATAGCGATCACATGACAGACTTTTCGATTCTTGGAGAAGTAAGTAGAGGGGTCAGCAGGACTGGTACCTTGCACTTCTGGAGGGCAGACTTTGGTCTGCTTAGGAGCCTGATTGACAGAGTCCCTTGGGAGGCAGTCCTGAAAGGCAAAGGAGACCAGGAAGGCTGGACATTCTTCAAGAAGGAAATCCTAAAGACGCTGGAGCAGGCCGTCCCCATGTGCCAAAAGATGAGCTAGCAGGGAAGAAATCTAGCCTGGCTGAACAGAGAGCTTTGGCTGGAACTCAGGGAAAAAAAGTTTGTGATGTTTGGAAGAGGGGGCAAACAACTCTGGAGGACTACAAGGATGTCATGAGGTTATGCAGGAAGAAAATTAGAAGGGCCAAAGCCCAGCTAGAATTTAATCTGGCTACTGCTATAAAAAGCAATAAAACTGTTTCTATAAATACATTAGCAATAAAAGGAGGGCTAAGGAGAATTTCCATCCTTTATTGGATGCAGGGGGAAACATAGTGACAAAGGGTGAGGAAAAGGCTGAGGTAGTTAATGCCTTCTTTGCCCCAGTCTTTAATAGTAAGACCAGTTGTTCTCCAGGTACTCAGCCCCCTGAGCTGGAAGACAGGGACAGGGAGCAGAATGAAGCCCCCATAATCCAAGGGGAAATGGTTAGTGACCTGCTACACCACTTAGGCACACGCAAGCATATGGGGCTGGATGGGATCCACCCAAGGGTACTAAGGGAGCTGGTGGAAGTGTTCACCAAGCCACTTTCCATCATTTATCAGCAGTCCTGGCTAACTGGGGAGGTCCCAGTTTACTGGAAGTTAGAAAATGTGACACCCATCTATAAAAAGGTCCTGAAAGAAGATCCAGGGAACTACAGGCCTGTCAGTCTGACCTCGGTGCCAGGGAAGGTTATAGAGCAGATCATCTTGAGTGCCATCATGTGACACATACAGGACAACCAGACAATCAGACCCAGTCAGCATGGGTTCATGAAAGGCAGGTCCTGCTTGACTAACCTGATCTCCTTCCATGACAAGGTGGCCCACTTAGTGTATGAGGAAAAGGCTGTGCAAGTTGTGTACCTGGACTTTAGTAAAGCCTTTGCCACCATTTCCAATAACATTCTCCTGGAGAACTGGCTGCTCATGGCTTGGATGAGTGTACTCTTTGCTGAGTGAAAACCTGCTGGATGCCCAGGCCCAAACTGTTGTGGTGAATGGAGTTAAATCCAGTTGGTGGCCGGTCAAAAGTGGTCTTCCCCAAGGCTCAGTTTTGAGGCCAGTTCTGTTTAATACCTTTACCAAGATGATCTGGACAAGGGGATTGAGTGCACCCTCAGCAAGTTTGAGATGACACCAAGTTGGGTGGGAGTGTTGGTCTGCTTGAGGGTAGGAAGGCTTTACAGGGGGATCTGGACAGGCTGGATTGATGGGCTGAGACCAATTGTATGAGGTTCAACAAGGCCAAGCACCGGGTCCTGCACTTGGGTCACAGCAACCTCATGCAGTGCTACAGGCTTGGAGAAGAGCAGCTGGAAAGGTGCCCAGTGGAAAAGGACCTGAGGGAGTTGGTCAGCAGCCGGCTGAATATGAGCCAGCAGTGTGCCCAGGTGGCCAGAAGGCCAATGGCATCCTGGCCTGTATCAGAAATAGTGTGGCCAGCAGGAGCAGGGAGGTGATCGTCCCCCTGTACTGGGCACTGGTGAGGCCGCACCTCGAGTCCTGTGTTCAGTTTTGAGCCCCTCACTACAGGAAAGACATTGAGGTGCTGGAGTGTGTCCGAAGTGGAGCAACGAAGCTGATGAAGGGTCTAGAGCACAAGTCTTATGAGGAGCAGCTGAGGGAACTTGGGTTGTTTAGTCTCAGAAAAGGAGGCTGAGGGGAGACCTTATCGCCCTCTACAACTACCTGACAGGAGGTTGTAGCGAGGTGAGCATTGATCTTTTCTCTCAAGTAAGAAGCGATAGGACAAGAGCAAATGGCCTCAAGTTGCACCAGGGAAGGTTTAGATGGGGTATTAGGAAAAATTTACTCATCAGAAGGGTTGTCAGGCATTGGAACAGGCTGTCCAGGCAAGTGGTTGAGTCACCATGTTTGGAGGTATTTAAATGCATGTAGAGGTGGTGCTTAGGGACATATTTTAGTGGTGGACTTGGCAGTGTTACGTTTGCAGTTGGACTCGATGTTCTTAAAGGTCTTTTCTGACCTGAACAATTCTATGATTCTATGATTATTTATAACTTATCTACAGAATGGAAAAAAATAATTTTATTTTTAAAAGAATACTTGTGCTATCTGAGTTCCTGTCAAGATTTCAGTATTTTTGCTCTCATTATAAATTGCTTTGTATTTCTCACAATACTGAGATGAAGTCAAATACTTCTGCTCATGTGGGCAAAAAGAAGCATATTTAACAGAGATTATGGGGAAATATATAATGAGGACACTTTGAAAAATTCCTAGCTGACTTCAAGTAGTTGACAAAACTGATTATAAATTGAGGCATTGTGTCTGGTATTTGAAGTGTTAAATGAGCAATGTGAATGCCTTTATAGCTTGTCTTTGAAGTAGTAATGGTGATATTCATTAGGTCCCCTTCCCTCCCCGCTCCCCCTGCCCCCGGCCTTATACTTCAATGGATTTATTGATAAGCCAGGTCTTAGGGAATTCTGAAATTCCTGTGTTTACTTTAATTTGATAATATGTGTCTATTTTCTTTAGTATACAATTACATGGTGGTAATTTAAATACTCCAAACTAGGCTATGGTAATGACCTCTTCACAGGGTTAAACTTAAATCAGCCTGGTGGCTGAAGCTAGTAAAGAACATAGCAGCCTGCATGTGCTGACATATTGTTTTGACATCACATGATACCTTTATACTTCCTAGGTTGCCTGCTTAAGCTATTGGTATTGCTGATTTTGCCTAAACAGCTCAAGACCCAGACTTTTATCATCCACCTTCCAGATGGGGCTACTTACAGCAAAATTTTAAAGACTTTCTGTCCTCTTCAGTAGGTCCAAAACACATTAAATCTGTTGAACTTCAGGGTTCCCTGTTTAAAAGTTTAAATGGAGGTCTTTCTGAACTTTATTAGCCTCTCACCTTTCTTCATTTATTTTCCTCTAAGAAGGAGCTTGATTCAATGGCTGAACAGTGTTGCCCACAGCAGTTGATTCATTGCTGGCACACAAATGTCCAGAGCTTTTAGAGGTGTGCTGAGATAAAAAAGAGATCATCAGAGGGCTGATGGATATGATGCAGGACCTGTGGAATACCTCTTCTTTTGCTGTAACCAGCGATCAACCAGGATCACCTTTGGCATCTTAAATGGCACTGCACATATTTATGTTCTTTCTTCATGGCTACATTTTATTTTTGTTTCTGCTACTCTGTGATACTTAGGACATGTAAATCCTTTGTTTTTCTCAACTCATGGACACCAATTTGCAAGAAATCCCTAACATTTCACAAACCAGATCTACCTTTTAGAAGAGTGAAATATCTTCCTTTTTTCCAGAATTCTCAATATCACCCAATTTTCCCTGAATGGTGTTCTAATCTTCTGCCACAGTCTCAATGTCCTTCAGTTTTGTGGCATTTGCAACTTTTGTCAAGGTCTGCAAGCACAGGGAGCATGACTGGTCCTTCTGCCTTTGCTCTTGCTGTGTTTCTTTTTTCTATATTATCTTTTCTGGTCTGGTCTTTACATATATTGTGCATGTTTGTGCTTAGCCTTGTCTTCTTTATTGATGCTCATGCACGTAGATTATATTTCTGTCTAAATTATTTAACCTTAGGATTTGCCATATATATTTCACAGCACAGTTTGATATCTACAATATTAGCTTTAAACTGTCTGTCAAGCAAATAATGACAAATGTGACGGACAGATGATAAAATGTCACAACTTGTGCAACTAGATAATTTCAGGCACATTTCACATAAAATAGCAATTGTGGAAGCATTAAAGGCTTTGTCAAAAACATTAGATATAACCATACTTCTGCCTTCCGGGGCGAAGCTCTTTTTCTTCTAAGCAGTTCAGTTTTAGCACTGACTCAGTAGTCTTCACTTTTCACAAATTTGGAACTGCCATTGTCACTGACACTGTAAAAAAAAACATTGGGATCCTCAATGGCTGGGGATCAAGTGCTTCCACAGCTTTTAGTTCCTACTAAGAAACCTGGGCTGCTTCTCATTTAGTTTTAAACATCTCCAACGCAGCATCTTCATGAATCAGTTATATTATACTCCTCATAGTGGAGGCACATAGTCAGTATCAGAACTCAAATGGATGATCAATTGCAGAGGCACATTCTATGACAAGACTAATCATCTCCAGAAGTGCCATTCCATAAAGTTAATCTGAATGGTTAGGTCAAATATAAAATGAACACTGCAGATACCTGGCTAAATAAACTACATTCCAAAACCATTAGAAACCCCTGAGGCTGGAGTATACCAGGCACTCTGGCACGTAAGTTTTCACATTTCTGTGCCTGGGATTTTATGATTTTATTTCTTTGACTGTACTGGAAATGAGCAGATGCTGGGTGATGGCTCAGCACAGTTGACATTCTGGCTTTATAGCAGCAGTGAAATTGATAAGAATGTCAAATGCACTGCACAACTCCAGCATCTATGGAATATATGACATTTCAGAAAAAAATTGTGTCAATACCTGTAGTTTGAAACTTTTTCATTTTGGATTTTCAGATTTTGGGGGGTTGAGGGGGCAATTCAGACAGGTGTTTGTGTTTAATTCAAACAAGATCCAAACTAAACATAGATGCACTTTCACATTGAGAGTCTTGATTCTTATTCAAATCCTATAATATCAGTAACTCAATTTCCAGAGTTTCTCACTTTGAGTATAAATACTAGATTTCTGTTGAAATAGTTTTAAAACAAACATATTCTCAAACTCATAACTATAGCAAACATGTGGGTTTTGTTTTTTTTCCTGAAGAAATGCTGGAGGTTTGTTTAATTTTATTTTTTTTTTTAGATGTAACTGATTAAAAGAGCTATTTTTGAGTCATGTGTCAGACTATTCCAACAGTGCATAGCAGTCACTTTTCTTAGACTACAAAATATGAAATAAATAAAGAAATTATATTTTTCATTTCCTATGAAGTAGAAAAGAAAAGATTAATGTATATAAACTTCTTTATTTTCTAGTTGAAGCAGAGAAGGCCATACCAGCAATTTCATTTCCTTTGTGTTGCTGTGACAGCAAAGTCACATAGCCTTAAATTAATGCATAAGAAAGGGAAAGACTGTACTGCAGTTTGCACAAAAGTTCTACAACAAAGAGACAATGGGCAGTTAGAA
The DNA here is from genome assembly GCF_929443795.1 of Astur gentilis. Lineage (NCBI taxonomy): Eukaryota > Metazoa > Chordata > Aves > Accipitriformes > Accipitridae > Astur > Astur gentilis. The sequence goes on from NC_064892.1 coordinate 13,924,228, forward strand.
ACACTGGGCAATACCACTGGTTTTGTGTTTATTTCATCAAACGGACAATACAGTCACAGCTTAGGACATACATTGCATTTGTTGTGAAAGTTCTTGAGTGTCTTGGCAAACTGGGAATGCTCAGCATGAATTTTGTTTGAGCACAAAATCACAGTGTGACTTGGCATTAGGTACTAAGCCCTTTGGAAAAACAGAAAGGGCATTACTATTATCAGTTTTTTAAAGAACACAACCAAAATACATTGTACCATTTTCATTTTTGCTGCTCTCTACACACAAGTAAATGATAAAAACAAGAAAATAAAACCCAAAAGGAATCTCTAGAGATCATCAAATCTCATCTTAACCTGATTGAACAATGTATGAAGGCACAGCTACAGTAGCTGATGAAACCAATCGAAACTAGCTCTCCTGATAGTATAATGTAGTTGTATATCACAGTATCACAGAATTGCTCAGGTCAGAAGAAACCTCTGGAGATCTTCGAGTTCAGTGCTCCTGCTAAGAGCAGGATCAGTTACAGCAGGTTACTAAGGGCTGTGTCTAATTGAGTCATCAATATCTCCAAAGAGAGAGTCTCCACAGCCTCTCTGGGAATCCTGGTCCAGTGTTTGATCACCTTAACAGTAAAAAAGCTTTTTCTTATGCTTACATGGAAGTTAATGTCTATCAGTTTGTGCCTTCTTGTTCATTCACTGAGTATCACTGAAAGAAGTCTGGCTCTGTCTTCTTTACTCCCCCCATCAGGTATTTATACACATTGATAAGATTCCCCCAAGCCTTCTTTTCACTGGACTGAACAGTCCCTGATCTCTCAGCCTTTTCTCGCATGTCAGATGCTTCAAGCCCCTAATGATCTTCATAACCCTTTGCAGGACTTACTCCGGTATGTCCATGTCTCTTTTCTACTGAGGAGCTCAGACTTGGACTGAGCGCTCCAGATGTGGCCTCACTGATACTGAGTTAAGGGGAAGAATCACCTCCCACAACCTCCTGGCAATGTTCTTCCTAGTGGAGCCTGGGAAGTTGTTGGCCGCCTTTGCTGCAATGGAGCAGTGTTGGCTGATGTTCAATTTCTTCTCCATCAGGACCCCCAGGTTCTTCTCTGCAAAACTGCTTTCCAGCTCTTCAATCCCAGCTTGTACTCATGCATGGACTTATCCCTTCTGAAGTGCAGGGCTTCGCATTTTCCTTCGCTGAACTTTTTGAGATTACTGTTGGCCCATTTCTCTAGCCTATCCAGGTTCCTCTGAACAGCAGAACAACCATCTGGCTTATTAACCACTGCTACCAGATTTGTATCACCTGCAAACCTTTTGAGAGCTCACTCTGTCCAGACATCCAGGTCATTAATGATGATGTTAAATAGTATTGATGCCAGTACCAACCCTGGTACGCACTCTGGTGACTGGTCTCCAACTACACTTTGTACCATTGACCACAACCTTTTGAGTCCAGCAGTTCAACCGGTTTTCAGTTCACCTAACTGTCCATTTATCTGAGCCAACTCTATTTTAGATGCATTGTCATAGCAACATGGCAATGTAATAGGGTCAACCTATTATGAGCTACTGCTAAGAGTGAGTCATCCCCAAGTACCAGATTCTCATCATTACTGAAAAAAAGACTATATCAAGCTAAATTCTGATATTCAAGTAAGTATCTACACAAAGATTATCTGAATCTATAGGCTACTTTGTTATCTTTGTCTATCTTCTATTGTTTGCCCCCAGACTCTCATTTTGTGAATCACAATAGGTAGTTATTCAGTCTGGTTCTTGTGTCTGCAGTGATAGTTTAGATACCAGAGATTTCATACTCATTCCCAGATAGTTTGTACAGTCTAATCTGTTCCATACCCACTATTTTTCTGGATTTGTCTTCTGTTGGATTCCCTAGCATGTCAGTGTTTGATCTTATTGAGACTAAAGAGGCTCTTTCTAGATTAATTCTACCACCCTAATTATAAAGCTCCCCCACCTATCATTATTTTATTTGGATGTTCTTTTATTGACTTATTTGCATTAAGTTTTTATAATATGATACCAGTACAATTTACTAACGTTGGCATCACTTAGGACACAGATATAACAGCAAATTAAAAAAAAAAAAAAAAAAAAAAAAAAAATCTTCATTCAGTTGTTAATGAGAAATCAGTTAAATTATGAGGGCAGGGACAAACAGCAGGTCACATACTGAGGCTTGAATGGCTGAAGTTACATGCAGAAATAAAACCTCATCTACCAAAATAGTAAAAAATGCAGAAAATCAAACAAAATTGCATGTGTTGCAATTGAAATTTAATGGTTTAATTTCTTCATACAAGAAAGTTGTATCTTCAGAATCTCTATATAATATGTTCAGCATGTATCTCTCTGGAGCTTCATTTAATGTTGTGTTGTATTGTATGTATCTGTTGTTTTTTTTTTAAACCCATTCTAAAAAAAAAACAAATGGCAAATATTACCATTTTATACACTGTTTCTTGGATCTCTGTTAATTCAATATGCTTTAGAATACGACAATATCACTCATTTTTTAATATAAAATACAAGATTGTTAGCATAGCATCACTTTTATTTCCTTCATTCTGCACATAACATCTGCCTTGCTGTTTAGGACAAAATTTAGCTTTTTTTGGAACACTTCAACACAAGACATCCTAGATGCAGACACTTCCCTTTCTTCATGATCAGTTAAGTGGCATCTCACTACCTGACTGCCAGAAGCTTGTCTACAACAAAGTTCATTATAACTTTCTCAAGCTGTACAGGAGGTAAAATTCTCATGAGAGTTTTGTTGTAGGAAGACTTCCTTTTGGCTGCTCTCTTCTAAATCTCTGATTTCCACTTTACAACTGGAGAAGACAGTGGGAAGGGCTACTTTTTCAAAAGCCTGTTGCTTTTCATTTTGTTCTCCATGGCAGATGCAAGGCATCAATTATTTCCCATTTCTAATGCCATTTATGTCATTTCAGAGGACTCCATCATCTTGTTTGTAAACATTATTTACTAGATTTTGATATTAATTAGACAAAACAAAATTGCATTGGCTGTAATTGTATATTACAGAGAAATAATTTATAATGAACTCTGGAATAGACTGTAATGGGTAGCATCAACAGGGAAACGTACCTGAAAACTCTGATGAGAATATCTAGTCAGTGGCAGGCTGATCTGAAGATTGTACTGTCAGTCTCTCCCAGGCCTATGCTACTCTTTCCTTGCCCTGTTCCATAATGCTCCTTTTTTAGAGGACGATAGCCATAGATCTTCTATTCAGGCACATGTTCATCTGTCATGAAACCAAGTCTTTGCTATATTCTTGGGTTTGGAGGGTTTTTTTCCTCCACCTGCCGACCCCCAACCCCACTCATCCCCTCTCCCCCCCCGTAGTTATGATACATACAGTGTCCTGAATCAAAAAGATTTAGGCTTTAGTTTATCTGTTCCCTAGCAGGTGGTGGGTCCAGATTATTTCAGGAACTATTTAAGTTGTATTTTCTAAATCTGTCTTTTTCAAAATTTGTTTGTGTGAGGAGTCTTACAGTTTTAACAATTTAATAAAAGACTCAGTTAATGTCTTTATTGAGTTGCTACCAATAACTGACAAGACCGTTCATCAGAATCCTTAAGAACCTTTTGCAAAGGTTGAAAACAATGCCTCTCTACTTGCTTAGTGCTTGGCATGTTTTGCTCATTTTTTTTTCTTTCTTATTTCATAATTTTTTAGATGAACCTAATATAAAAACTATATTGTACTGTCCCCAAGATATATAGAAAATACACACTCTTTTGTAATCAGACAAACTTAAACTCTCTTTCCAAGTATCTGATTTGTATTAGAAATGTTAACTGACCTATGGCAAATTCTCTTCTGGTTATTCAAAGTGGATTGGTTCCTCCAGAATCAAATGTATGCTTTCAGTAGTGTTAAACATACTGGAGAAGATAATTTAATGACCAAGTATTTTTTGCATTCCATCAAGTTTATTTCCATCAGAAATTTGCAAATTGGCTTCTCATGTTCTGATATACTGATGATACATATATATATGTCATACATATATAGGTTAAAGTTTATATGTACATACACACATATACATATATGTCCATATTTATAAATATATTTTAAATTAAATATATTTAAACATTAAATATTAAGCATAAATTAACATGGAACCAATTATATTTAATATAGTTAATATAATAAATGTATTTCATATATTTTAAAGTATATTTAATATGTATTTAACAGCTATATTTATATTTAACAAGAAAATGTCAAGGTGATGTAGCTGTATTCAAGAATTAAGAATATCAACAATTTTCTGTAATGTTTACTATCTATGTATTTACTGAGCGTTTCCTTCTCTGTTTCTGATGTTACTCCCTGTACTTTATATTGAAATAGTTATAATTTTGGCTCCATTCATTCTCCATATAAGTTCCTGATAGTTGTAATAAAGGAGGCATCAATGAAGCCAATAAGCTGCAAACTCAACTTTACTGTGTCATACAGTAAACAGTCAAAATTATTGAATATTAATATTCATCTTATGTGCTGGCTTTTTTATTTTTTGAATAAAACTTGACTAATTTTAAGAGGTCAGCCAAGAGATTCTGTTAATAGAATGCTGAACTTTTTTTTGCTATATAACATTTTTTATTTTTTTTTTAATGACATCTCTGCATTATGAGCAAACTCTTCTTTTTTTTCAAGGATATCAGTGAAAATATTCTACATTCCAGATGCATTGACTTTTAAATCAAGTTTTATGACATCTTCAGGCTTGAACTCTCTTGTCATAGTCATAATTTTAAGAATATATTTTGCATATTTTTTCTGGTTGTATGTTTTTAAACTCTTCATAACTAAGTAAATCAACTATGAAAATAATACATTTTAGCTTTTCTTGTGCATTTTCATATAAAACCTCTAACAGAAGATAGTCCTGCTCTAGTACATCTCTTTTTCCTGTACCAGTTTTAAAATAGCAGAAAACTATCCTTTTCTGGCTGTGGTTCATTGTTTTCTTCAAATATTTTCTACTGAAATTGACCAGAGAAGACTCCATTTTTTATCTGTTCAGTTGCTTTTGTTAGATTATATCATGTTTGCTCACTCCAATTGCTCAACTTTACAGGACTCAGCACACCTTTCAAAAAAAACCCAGTCAAAAATGTTTCTAGTGTTAGAGCGACATCTTCCATCAGCACTGCCTTGCTTACCTCTACAATTTTGCTGTGCTGGCAACAGAGCACTAGCAATTCTTTTCTCCATGTGGCCATGCTGAAGGCCACTGTGAGGACTCTGCACTACCTGCTTTTAATGCACAAGGTTGCTGGGTTGCTGTCAGCAAAACAATGATTTAAGGTCTGTTCCTGAAAACTTAAGACTGCCGTGGAGCTGTAATTTAAGCAAAGTCTAACGAGAATCACTGGTTTACCTCAATTTCTTTGTTATAGTTGCCTCCAGAGTTACCAATTATTTTGAGTCTCACAAACTGTGACTGTTTTCTTTAGTTAATTAAAATCTTAGATATTGTTTTAGCTTCATGCAATTTTGGGGTTTAATTTGGCCTTCCAATCTAGTTACTTTCAGCCAGACTGGCTTACGTTCAAATGTCATTTTTAATAGCCTTTTTTGGAAACAGAGTAGTTTATCTTATTAAAGATATTTCCACTGTGTCATTTATCTCTAACAGAAATACAGGCAAGAGCGCCAGCTCATGAACATATGCACCATCTATTACAAACAGGACTCTAAGTGTAGAGGGGATAGTGAGGAAATGGGAAAGATAACAATAAACTATGGAGAATGAATCAAAACAAATGGTTTAAAGGAAAATAATTTACATGCATAAAATAAGTGGGAAATAATTCCAATTAACAAAAAAAAAAAATTTTAAATTGTCATTTCATAATAGGGTCATTTTATAATAGAGTCATGAGCTTGCTGTGTTGTCCTTAAAGCCTCCAAGCTGAAAGTAAGTTTCATATGAAAAGATCTTATCCCTGAACCTAGGTGAATGAGTCTAATACCTCAGCAGAGACGGAGAAAACCTATGACTTCTTGCAAAGGACTTTGTAAACATATACCTTAAATGATCTTGAAAACAATGACAGGAGAAATGACCTCTGTTGACTCAGATGCTGGGAGGGAAAGTTTCTCAGTTTCCTACGACAGAAGCATGATAGGATGTGTTATCAACAGCAACTTTGCATGAATTTTGAACCTGGAATGGTATTTACAATGAACAGAAGAGTCAACATTCAAGGCTAGAAAAATTTTGTGGGTTTTGGGGCAGAAAGAGAGATAACATTCGTTGGTTTGAGTTATCTGTTTGGTATAAAAGTACAGAGGAGGTGTCATTGTCAGTAGTCTACAGTAGGTCAGGTCATATTTTTAACTCTTTTTTGCTTTGCTAGAACAAGTAAGAATCTGTGTCTTTTCCAGTGACAAGACAAACTCCAGAAGCATGTCGAATTGAATAGGAGGTTCCATTCAGATGGAAAGTTTGTCTAGAACAGAACTATAAGTCGTACTGAAACTCGGTGGGACAAGTCCCATGACTGGAATGTTGCTATCGATGGCTACAGGCTGTTCAGAAGGGGTGGCTGAGGAAGGAGGGGTGGAGGGGTTGCCCTCTACATCAAGAAATGGATAGAATGTGAAGAGCTGTCTCTGAAGAATAGCCATGAGCAGGTTGAAAGCTTATGGGTAAGAATCAGAGACCAAGGAAACAAAGGCAACCTTGTGGTTGGTGTCTACTAGAGGCTACCTTATCAAGGGAAATCTACAGATGAAGGCTTCTTACTCCAGCTACAGGAGGCATCATGCTCACAGGCTCTTGTCCTGCTGGGGGACTTCAACCACCCCAAAAGCTGCTGGAAAAGTAGCACGGTGAGCTGTAGGCAATCCAGGAGACTCCTGGAAAGCACTGAGGATAACTTCTTAAGCCAGGTAATAGACAGCCTTACTTCAGTAGGTGTGATACTGGACCTGTTGGTCACCAGTGCAAGTGAGCTAATTGGTGACATCAAGATTGGAGGAAGCCTGCAGTGACCATGCACTGGTGGAGTTCACAGTCCTGAGGGATATGGGTCAGGCAAAGAGTAAAGTTAGGACCCTGAATTTCAGGAAAGCAAAGTTCCAGCTCTTCAAGGACTTTAGTCAGTAGGACGCCCTGGGAAACTGCCTCAGGGGCAAGGGAGCAGAACAGAGCTGGCAGATCTTTAAGTATACTCCACAGAGTGCAGGAGCTCTCAATCCCCAGGTGTAAGAAATCTGGAAAGGAAGGCAAGAGACCAGCGTGGCTGAGTCAAGACCTGCTGGTCAAATTAAAGGGCAAGAAGGAAATGCACAAGCAATGGAGGCAGGGACAGGTATCCTGGGAAGAATATAAGGACACTGCACAGTTGTGTAGGGATGGGGTCAGGAAGGCCAAGGCATGGATGGAACTGAACTTGGCAAGGGATGCAAAGAATAATAAAAAAGGCTTCTACAGTTATGTCAGCCAGAAAAGGAAGGTCAAAGAAAGCATACCTGCCCTGATGAGCAAGACTGGCAAACTGGTAACAACAGACAAGGAAAAGGCTGAGGTACTCCACAACTTTTTTACCTCAGTCTTCACTGGCCACCTGTGTTCCAATACCTCTCAAGTGGATGAACCACAAGACAGGGACTGGGGGAGCAAAGTCCCTCTCACTGTAAGAGAAGATCAGGTTCATGGCCGCCTGAGGAACCTGAACATAGGAAATTCTGTGACCTGATGAGATGCATCCCAGAGTCCTGAGGGAATTGGCTGATGTAGCTGCCAAGTCACTCTCCATGATATTTGAAAAGTCATGGCAGTCAGGTGAAGTCCCTGGTGACTAGAAAATTGGAAAGATTGCACCCATTTTTAAAAAAGTTAGAAAGGAGGACCATGGGAACTACCGACCTGTCAGCCTCACCTCTGTGCCTGGAAAGATCATGGAACAAATCCTCCTAGGAGCTGTGCTAAGGTACATGGAGGACAGGGACGTGATTTGAGAGAGCCAGCACAGCTCCACCAAGGGCAAGTCCTGCCTGACCAACCTAGTGGCCTCCTATGACAGAACGACTACACCAGTGGACAAGGGAAGAGCTATGGTTGTCATCTATCTGGACTCCTGTAAGGCCTTTGGCACAGTCCCCCACAACATCGTTCTCTCTAAATTGGACAGGTATGGATTTGATAGGTGGACTGTTCAGTGGATAAGGAATTGGTTGGATGGTCAAATCCAGAGGGTAATGGTCAACACCGCAATGTCCAGACGGAGATCAGTGAGAAGTGGCGTACCTCAGGGGTCCATATTGGGAATAGCACTGTTTAATGAGTGCACCCTTGGCAACTTTGCAGATGACACCAAGCTGAGTGGTACAGCTGACATGCCTGAGGGATGGAATGCCACCCAGAGCAACCTTGACAGGCTGGAGAGGCGGGCCCCCACAAACCTCCTGAGATTCAGGGAGGCCAAGTGCAAGGTCCCACACCTGGGTCGGGGCAAGACCCAGTATCAATACAGGCTGGGGGATGAAGGGATTAAAAGCAGCCCTGTGGAGAAGGATTTGGGGCTACCGGCAGATGAAAAATTGGACATGAGCAACAATGTGCGTTCTCAGCCCAGAAAGCCAATCATATCCTGGGCTTCATCAAAAGCAATGTAGCCAACAGGTCAAGTGAGGTGATTCTGTCCCTCTACTCCGCTCTGAGGAGACCCCACTTGGAGTACTGCATTCAGCTCTGGAGCCCTCAGTGCAAAAAGACATGGACCTGTAGGAGCAGGTCCAGAGAGGTCCACAAAAATGATCAGAGGGCTGGAACAGCTCTCCTATGAGGACAAGCTGAGAGTTGGAGTTGTTCAGCCTGAAGAAGAGAAGGCTCCAGGGAGACCTTATTATGGCCTTTCAGTACTTAAAGGAGGCTTATAAGAAAGGTTGGGACAAATTTTTTAGCAGGGCCTGTTGTGATAGATCAAGGGGTAATGGATTTAAACTAAAAGAGGGTAGATTTAGACTAGATATAAGGAAAAAAAAATTACAATGAGGGTGGTGAGACACGGGAACAGGTTGCCCAGAGAGGTGGTAGATGCCCCATCCCTGGCAACATTCAAGGTCAGGTTGGACGGGGCTCTGAGCAGCCTGACCTTGTTGAAGATAACCCTGCCCATTGCAAGGAGGTTAGACTAGATGACCTTTGAAGGTGTCTTCCAACCCAAAGTATTCCGTGATTCTATGAATCTGTGATCATTCTTAGCAATACATCTGTTAAATAGAACAGCTGTTCTACAGACATGTGCTGTGCTGGCAAATGCTAAGGTAAACTAGCAAACCAAAATTACAATCTTATCATGATTTTCTGAGAATGAAAAGAGAATTTATGCCAACTTTTCCAGCCCTACCAAGAAGCTTCATTTTACCACATGGAAGGCAGGAGGGAGACCACTCTACAAGTTAGCTCCATCTGCTTCCCATCCAGTCTCTCAAGCTGCAAGCCAAAATTAGCATGTCACCTCCCAGCAAGTCATAGAAGTATTACTAATTAAAATATTAACACGTCAGGTTTGATTTTAATCAAGTAATTACTAGTGCTGTGCACTAAAATAGAACCGAAAAAATACTGTAAAGTACATTTTAATCCCTTTTCTTCATTTGTTTACTACACAGTAAAAATTTGTTTTATAGTAAATCAACTCCATTAACAAATTTAATTTTGTTTCCACTGTGTAATAACCTCACTAAACACTACACCTATTAGCTTAAGAGAGTTGATACTGAGCTAGGAAGTATATGGAACTAGGAGCCAAGAACACTCTTATCTTAATACTTTTAACAGATTCATTAAAAATTACCTATTTCATTGAAAGTACTTCCTCTCTGGATGACATCCATAGATCGTACAAATAGTGGGAAATAAAAAACCAACTTATTAATTAATGAAAATCCTGCAAGTGTTATTTTAATAAGTGTCTGCTTTTATCATTGAACTGATGTTAAATACAAAGAATTAAACAAAACATTTCACAGGAAAGGTAAGAATGTAAACATTATTTAAACTGTATTAGATACACAATCTTGTATCTGTTAGATGGTCTAAATAGTTTGGTTCTGGTGGTGAAATTTATCACGGATAATTTTAGCTAACTAAAATTCACACATCCAATCTATGTAACCTGGATGCCTCAGATCTGGCCGCTGAACTAAGGCTTAAGGTGGACTCATGACCAGATTTTAGATCTAAATTTAGTGTTTAAATGTAATTGTCTAGGTGTGAGTCAGGTGATGTAATACAGTTGCCAGAACACCAGTTTATACTATTACGTGAGATGTTCCTGAGTAGCCAAGACATCTGTAGGATGCTGATAATTCTGATCAGAAATTTAGACTTTCCTGGAACAGTATCTGAAAATTAAATGGGATATACCAGGACATGTCAAATAAGACCAAATGCTCCTTAGACAACCAAAAATTACCTTATAATAAAACAGTAACTTAGACACCTTGAGTTGGGCTTTACTGATTAAACTTAGGCTGGTTAATGACATTGAGGTATTTGAGTCAACACTGTCTCCTGCATGGGCCTGGCTGATGTGACTCTGGGACTGTAAGAGACCTTCATCCTGGTAGAACAGCAATGGTAGGCTATTCCAGAGCATGTGAAAAGACAGAAGACACTAAAGATAGGTAGCTGAATCAGTTTCATAGTTCACATGTACATACTTGCATTTAAATATCTAGGGCTTGGTGTAGTTGTCTAGATAGAGGAGTTTAATAAAAAGTGTTAGTTAGATTGAGATATCTCCATGAAGGTGATATATATGGCACTATCTACAGAAGAACACCTTTCTGAAATGGTAGCTGAAGAGCATCTGGGATACTTTAAATCATCTAAAGCAACACCAGGTCACTCTGTTTAGGACACTGAACTGACTTCCCAGTACAGAATACAAATGCTGCATTAGGCATCTAATTTTACATGCAAATTTGCCTCTCTACAATCTGAAGTCCATCTTTATATTTAATGCCTCTTGTCATAATACCAATAAAAATCTCCAATTTTGAGTCCATTAATTCCCTTGATTTTCTACATTTTCTAAATAAACCAAATGAGGCATTTCTGATTTTTTTTTTTTTTAAAAAAACTTCCATTCAAGTCCTCTGTGACTGTAAAATCAGTTACACCACTTCTCCTTAGATGCCTCTTTGCTTACTCAAATTTTACATTAGTGTAAGCAAATTGGCTTCAGCTTTATCATATCTCTGAAGGTAGATCAATATAATTTCCTTTGCATATGAATCTATTTCTGAGCATTTGTCTCTTGTGGAAACTCATTTTTTTGGAAGAAGTCATTATGTTGAAGATCAACTTATATGCATATAAACTGACTTTTCTCCAAGTCTTATGTTTAGTACCAAGAAGAAAACAGGATGTCAGTTTCCATATATCCTGTTCTCCCCTAAACAGCTGAGACTAACATGACAGATGAATGAAAATATGCCTTTGCAGAAGTCTGGAATTAAACTATAAACACTAGACTTGAGTCCTTGAACTGACAGGACATTTAAAGGAATTGATGAAAAGATTAAAGTATCATTGTTAGATAAAGTGAAAGGATAAAAGAAGTACAGTTTTCTGTGGCCATGCTGACATAACATGAAACCTAAATTAGCAATATATACAGTAAGTCAAAAGGGAATGAAAATAAAGTCAATTTCAAAATCCTTTTAAATATATTTGCTTTACAAAATATTTTATGGGGATGTCCAATCACTTGTTAAAAAATTTTATCCTAAGTAAAATTGACATAGATCAATATTCCAAAATTACTGGGCTAGAGAAGTACTACATTCACTAATAGATTTTAGGAATCAAATATATGTTTCCTAATACCTTCTTGATTTGGGGTGATAGAGATACCCAGGCATGTTCTGGAGAAACTTTCATAGAACATATTTAAATTCTGCTAGAGGAAAATATTAATGGATAGGTTTTAAATTTATCTGTCTATAAATGGGAACAAAATCACACCCATATATTTAATTAATTCATCTAATATTTTCCTGAGGTCTTCAGGTTAATGGACATGTACAGAATTAATACTCTAACCACTGAGATACTGACTGTTCTGGGTTGCACTCTGATTTAGCCCAGAAATTATTCCAGAGTTTCAAGGGTTTTTTTTCAAATAAGTCTTAAAAAAGTGGTGCATTCCCATGAAAAATTACAACTTGAGGAAATTGAGAGGCCTAAAATAGTAATTCTTTCACTGACCTAATTCTTAGAACATATGTGAGTGAAACCAGCCTCATATTGCTATCTTGAATCATACAGGAAAAAAAAATAAATAATCCTGAGTAACAATAGGAGGTGATGCTTTGGGATTAAGGAGTGGGAACTGTGAGCCAGATCAAGTAATAGCTTGCGCATAGACAAGTCTTTTGAGGTAATCTAACCATTCTTTATTGACTAATGTAGCTGGAAGAAACTGTAGAAGAATGTCAGTATTTGTAAAAGAGCAAAGCTGGAGATCATAACATATCTGTGGCTGAATTCAAGAGAAAAGTCAAAAAGTTGAAAAGGTTTTCACCTGGTGTTTTTGGGAAGTAAAGAAAGCTATGACCTTTTTCCTTTGATTTGAAACTGACTGTTTGCAAGTGTAGCAGCTAGTATTCTGCTATGCTTAGCTGATGTCTTTTACATGGATTTTTTTAACAAATGTTAAAAGATGCTGCTTGGGACACATCAGTGAATCACATTTTAATCCCCTCAGAGAAATAATACGTAGAAAAGAAGCACTTTGACACAAGCTTACAGTACACTTTATACGTTAAGAAAATAACAACATGAACCTTAAAATAATTTGTAAAATCACATTACTAGCAACGCTTTTTGCTTTTCTTATATAATGAAACTATCTTGAAAGACAAGTTTATTGACATTTTGATAGGAAATTTACTGAGATATTTTCTTCCATTTGTTGCAAAACTTTCATACCTCATTTTTAATATTTTTACTATCTTTTACTTCCAGTCCCTCTGGAAATATATTTGTATTGTCTCATGAAAACAAACTGAAGTGTGGTTTACCTGTCCAAGCTGGCTCAACATGATCCAGCTTTGATTCAAAACCTCTTTTGCTGCCAGCAGAATGACACACTTGTGAAACTAGGCTAATTAACTCAATTGTACTAAAGTCCAATATAGTAACACAGTTTTTGGATTAGAGCTGGATTGCACCACGTCATTTTGGAATACGAGTGCTGTGTGTTTAGGACTGTCTGCAAAAGCCATACGGGCATAATGAAATAAAGATATCACTCTTCAGTGTATTTTCAACTTTGAATGGGGAATGCCAGAAACTGACCACCCCATTCCAGAAAAGAACCATAACATCTCCCATGTCTTTCAGGCAATATTTTCAATAGTATTGTCAGAATTACTTTTCTCTTTTTTGCAACAACAGCACAATTTTGAGAGTGTTGACATGTTTGAAGAGCTTTCAGGTTACTTTCTGAAAGCTTACTCTATAAACATTCATGTAACTAATTTTGAAGTTAAATTATTTTCCTTTTTTTTATTGTTTCTTACATTTTCCCAAAGTTTATTATCTTATGTTTCTCATTCTCCTTCATCTAAGGGAATGGTATAATTCATACATCATTCTCTGCAGGCTGGATGCCTCATCTTGCTGATGCAATTATTTGACTTTTGGAAGCAATATCACTTTTCTTAGGCACCTCTTGACATGTATAGGCCTACATGTACACATCTTGCTCCTTGGGGCATTTTATTGATAGAATATATTGTGTAAGAAAATTTTATAAAGGAGTTTCTTCCTTTTTTTTCCCAAAAAACTTCTTTTTAATTTAGACATTAAAATTGCAGACCAATGTATAGTTTTATTCAGTTACAAAATTTTGAATTGTACTCTAGCCACTCGAAGTGCTTACAATTTGCCTTTTCATCATTTAAAACCTTATAAAGTAATGAATAGCACTTTGAAATAAGACAGATCCCTGTGAGGTATGACAGTGAATAACCTTCAAGTTTGGGAGCATGTTACTAATAACTATTGGAAGGATGCTTTTTCCAACCAATTGTGCATTTGTCCTGCATGGATTTTCTCTTCATCATATATCTTTTAATTTAGATGTCAAACTGAGTGAGAAATTAGTATTACAGTTTGGCAGCTACCATGATCAACAATTTTGAACAGAGCCATTTTCTTACCTGCTCCTCAACAGAGAAACAATGGTTTAGTTCTTAGTGAACTGACATCTCCCCAGTACTTGGCATTTATTTGCATCCCCTGCAGTCACAGCAACTGTGCTTTATTTTGTTTTAAATTGGTTCAGTTCAAGCAGAAAGCATTTTTCTTGTCTCTTTTGAGAGGAATGAAAACATTGTTACTGCAGAGTATTGGAATTGTATTCTTTCCAAAATATTTTTAAATGGCAAAAATATTTCTGGTCAATGTTTAAACCAAAAATGATATCTTAATGAAAGCTGAATTAAAATCTAATTAATTATTTTCAAACACCATAATCATTATAATTGCTATTACTTGAAAAAAAGCCCAGTTCTGAAAATGACAATAGGATGAGTGAATGCATCAAAGGGTTTAATCAAGTCAAGGTAGATAACACTTATTGGTTATCAAAGAGAAGAGACATTATTGTTTTGATAGAATTTATGAATAACTACCAGCATTTCAGACATAACCACTTCAAAAATTCTTGAAAGCAGATTTAATCAGACCCTGTTTTTTTACATATATGTAACCCAGTCATTTGCTCTTTAATGAACTCTTTCCCTGTTTTAGCTTGTGATTTTGATTCCCAAGTTAATATTAATCTTACTACTATTAACATTAGCTATAGTCGTCAGAAAAGCCATAAATTCAGCACTTAAATGCTTTCCACAATAATGAACCTGTTCTGATTCTCCGATTTCTGTGTGTTAGGTCTGCCTGGTTTTGTACGTAGATACATTGTGATGTTTCTTACCTGCCTAGAAATAACCTTTATTCATGTTTGGCCAAATTTATTTACTTACTTAGGTCATCAAAGAGAACCTTTAGTCCTTACTGTTTTATTATTTTATATACAAATCTGTATCATTTTCTATTAAAGATTTTCATATTCTCTCTTAAAAGAGACTCCTATCTGCCCTCAGTTTCTTTAATTTTTAGACATCTTATGTCAGAAGATTTTTCCTGCAAGTTCTTTGAGTTGGATGGAGTCAGGATGTGTGTATATGTATGTGTGTGTGTGGTATTTTGCTGCTGCAATAGCTCCTTTTTGTGTAACCACAACTTCTGTTATATATTGAACCTTTTCACCAAAACTGTTTCCTAGACAGTAATTTCAAGTGGTTGTAATCAGTTTTATTTGTGACCACATAACAAAAACATCAACACTTTTCAAGAATTTACTATATGGCCCGTTTCCTACTATATTTTGTGGCTACATGCATTATTTAATATAAAATTATAATATCACTTCCTTCTGAGATAAGAAGAGGGGTAAATCTCTTATATCATTGCTCTTGGTTTTTATCTCTTTCATCTTCACCCAGAACTTGTAGTCTCTTTGGTACTTATTTGTTTGGCATTTCATACCAAACTTTGAGGTAACAGCCCCTCCAAGACTTACATGTATACAAATGTATGTTTTTGTCTGATATGCTAAAACTTCAGATCCTTCCTGAGTGTTGCCCGTGTTGCTGTCATTCTAACAGCATCTGAAATATTTGAGGGTTTATGTACCACTTTATTTTCTCTACTGAAAGTTTTTGACTCTCAGTAATCTGCTGTCCCCAAAGATTTCAATGTTTTGATGAAATAATCATTTTTGGTTTTTTTTTAAACTGTTTTTTAAGATTTACATTTTTAAGATTTGTCAGCTCTTTGAAATTACTCCTGCATTATTATTTCTTTCCTTGCCAGAAGTTGCTATTTCAATAAAGCAGTCTTTCCTTCTGAAATAACAGTGCATAATAATTAAAAAAAAAAAAAAAAAAGTTATATGCTTATCATTTACTGAATCTGCTAGTAATTTCCTGGTTTCTGATGTTAGCACGTGGATTTGATTCAATACTGTATTATAGTAGTCCAATGCTCCTAACAAAAAGACATCATTCTATGTTCCATTTTATAGTATTTTTTTAAATATTCATCTTACTAAATTATTAAAGGAAAAAACATAAGCTACCAACAAAATGAGCATTAAGCCTGTAAACTAACCACAGACAATTTCAACACTGAGTTCATGTTTTGCTTTTTATGATCCTAAATTGTTAATCAATATTTATGGGGATAACATAGTAAAACAAGAAAGAAAAAGAGAAATATAGTATAACAGTTTATTACTGGAATAGTTATTCATTTACTATTTTGTACTAGCGTTCATTATTATGTACCAACTAATGAAAGTGCAAAATAAATTGTAAAATATTGTACTGGGCCTGGCTAAGATAGAGTTAATTTTCTTCATAGCAGCTCATATCGTGCTGTGTTATAGATTTTTGACCAAAAGACTATTGATAAGACACTAATGTTCTAGCTCTTACTGAGTATTCGCTCATCATCGAGACCTTTTTTCTCACTCCGCCCCCTCAGTGAACAGATTAGGAGGTGCAGAATAGGCTGGGAATGGGCACAACTGGACAGATGACCTGTATTTCTTGTACAGGGGGCTTCAGAGCTGAATGCAGTACTCCAGGTGGGGTCTCACCAGAGCAGAATAGAGGGGCAGAATCACCTCCCTTAACCTGCTCGCCACACTGCTTTTTAAATAGCCCAGAATAAGATTGGCTTTTTGGGCTGCAAGTGCATATTGCTGCTTGCATCCAGTTTTCTTGTTCACCAGTATCACCAAGTCCTTCTCTGCAGGGCTTTTCTCAATCCCTTCATCCCCATGATACTGAGGATTACTCCAATCCTGGTGCAGGACCTTGCACTTGGTGTTGCTGAACCTCATGTGGGCCCACTCCTCAAGCCTGTCAAGGTCCCTCATCCCTTCCCTCAAATGAATCAACTGCACCACTCAGCTTGGTGTCATCTGCAAACTTGCTGAGGGTGCACTCAATCCCACTCTCTGTGTCATCAACAAAGATACTAAACAATACTGGTCCCAATATGGACCCCTGAGGACACCATTTGGTACTGTTCTCCAAATGCACATTGAGCCATTGACTCCATCCAATTTCTCATCCATCAAAACCACATCTGTTCAATCAAGACAAAGATATTTTGTGGGGATGTGTCAAAGGCCTTACAGATGTCAAGGTCAATGACATCAGTTGCTCTTTCCTTCTCCACTGATGCAGTAACACCATTGTATAAGGCCACCAGATTAGTGAGGCACGATTTGCCCTTGGTGAAGCCATGTTGGCTGTCTCTAACAACCTCCCTGTTTTCCATATGCTTTGACATAACTTCCAGGCAGATTTGTTCCGTGACCTTACTGGGCACAGAGGTGGGGCTGACTGGTCTTATTTTAGCCTCCTTAAGACTACTGACTAGCTTCCAGCAGACTGCTTCAGATATCCCAGGGTGTCTGAGATTTCTTTGCAGAACTGGCAGAGGTGACAGAATCTGTGGGAGACCTGCACCATCCTGGAACAGCAGCTGGGACCTAAGCAGTGTACAAAGAGGCTCATAAAACTCTTAGTTAAAATATAGCATGTGTAGGTAACTAGCTTCCACCACAGTTATTTAGAGGTATGCTAGATGTCTAAATCCCACTATAGACAGTGATGGTTTTGTTAGTACATTCAGTGGAGTTTTGGCAATTTTTCATCTAACCAAACACAGATGAATATTTTTAGGGTAAAGCATTCTAGATTTCATTAACTACAGAAGCAACTTTTGACACCCAGCTTGCAGGCGAACACTCAACTTCAGAAACTGAATTGTACACATGTGTAATCTAGTGTTGAAGCATATTTCTGACTGTCTTTGTGTAATGAATTTTGCTTAATTACAGCACACTTTTTAGTAATCATAATGATATTTTCTCCCCCAAATGTACACATTAAAAATTAATGTAGCTAATGTGAAACGTAAAAAAAATACTTAAATTGACTGTATCAGTTTGCTGAGTCAATCATTGCTTAAATTATTAGATTTTTTTTTTATTTCAAGCTATCTACTTTGCTTTAGATGTTCTAGGTGAATGTCTTTACAGGAGCTTTTTGTATGAAAACTTTGAAGATTTAAATTTTATCTATCCTTAGTTGGGTGTGGAGGGATTAAATCACTAATATGCATGGCTTAAAATGTCTTTGGGCCAATTATGGCACTTTGTCTTGATAAAGCAGCAGATTTTTCCCCAAAATCAATCATTGTTTTAGAGGTAAACCATTACATGATTAAAAATCTTTAATGTCTCACTTCTTTCTCCCTCCCTCCTTCTTATGTAAAGACAGATCCTTCCTCCTTATTATCTTCCTCCCTTCTCTCTCTCCATTTCTTCCTTCTCTTTCTCTTTCTCTTTCTCTTTCTCTTTCTCTTTCTCTTTCTCTTTCTCTTTCTCTCATCTGAAAGACAGAAAACTCACTTGTAGTGTGTAATTGTATTTTTAAGGAAAGCAATCAAGAGCTTGGAATGAACTACACTTTTCAGTTGCATTCTACAGCTATGATGAGTTAAAATGTGCCAGCTGTACAGCTTGTCCACAGCTGTTGTCTTTCAAATCTTTGTATAATATCCATTTTCTCTCCAACATTTACAGAGTTTATAAATGCAGTGTGAGTTGATCAAAATTACTCTAGTATAGAACACTACTAGTATAATAGCTTTCAGTTTTAAGCTATGCATAAGGGAATCTATGCCAGAAATAATTCTTCACATAATGCTTAAGACTGCACAGATGTCTGTGTTTGATCTAAAAAGGTATAATTAAGGAGAAAATGCTGACAGAAATAAAGTATACATACCACCAGCTAAAGCACAAAAAAAAAGCATGTAGAGGAAGCTGAAATGCTAGTGTTTGGGGAGGAGAATATATAATGAGCAAAACATGTCACCTTTGTAGTTCAACTGTAAACTGAAAGACCAATACCAAGGGGGGAAAACAGATAAACAAACAAAACCAAACATCAACCAAAAAATAACCCACCACCAACAAAAGAAACTTAAATAGCATCAACTGATTAATATTGAAACTTCTCCTTTTTTTTTTGGTGTGTGAATACTTGTACTACAAGTTCACAGCAAAATGGGACAGGAAAACCTGTTCAAGAGGCAGATTAAATATAAATGGGTGTGTGTGTAAATGTGTATACATGTATCTGAGTTTAAACTTCAGTGCTGAAACCTTAACACTATAAAATTTTGGGCAGATGGAGAAAAACAACACACTCTTTCACCTGTACAAGAAGCATCTGTTTCCTTGCTTACTTAGATTTTTTTCATATCCCATGAGATCTATTGCAGAGTCACAGCTGATTTGGCAGTTGCAGAATAGCTGGCTTCTGTGCAAAAATGTATGTAGACTGACATGCTCCTGAAGTCCAGGGGGGAACGGACAGTCTGGCTTTGTCTATTATGATAAATAAAAACCAAACCAGGGACAGGTCCCTGACTCTGAAGTCTAAGGTGGTACAGATTCACTTTCATTCCCATTATTTTGGGTAATAACTTCAATGGCACATTTAAACTACGGATGTAGTTGGAATGGCTCAAATCTGAGCTGGGAAGTAAAGAGAGAGAAAATGTTTAGTGCTCAAACAGTGCTCAAATTTTTCCTTTGGCTACCTTTTCTTCAGAAGTATGGATATACTGTCTGAGACTTCTGTAGTCTTACTGAAAACAAATCAACTATAAGAGATCGTGCCATACACATAACTAATAGTACCTGGAATAACTTGGTAGGATATTGGAAATGAGAAATTATATAATGTGTGGTTTTTATGTATATACACCAATATATATACATGGCAATATACATTTTTATAAATCTACATAAACACATACATAGATATAGAGGTGCAGAGAGACGCACAGAATTATATAAACATGCAGCTGTACCTATATATTCTTTGTTTTCTTAAAAAGCTGTAGCTGGACAAAAGTGGAGTAGACTCTAGTTTTTGTGCCGTGATGATACCCTCTAGTGGGAGGTGCAAGAAGTGGGAGGTTTCTCTACTACTTGAAAGAAACTAACTGGGGATGTACAGCTAAGGAACCTTTCTGGAGTACAGAATGCAATAGGAAAAGGAAATATGGATTCTAGGGATGAAATAGCATACAGGGTCACTGAAAGGGAATTCAGCTCTTGAATTTCGGACAGCATTCCAACGACTGTCCGTGGCTGTCCAGATGGTGACAGGATTCTTCGCTGAAAAGGTCTCCATGAAGGTGTCTTCAGCTAGATCGGGTGAGACTTCTCAGACTGGTTCTAATGAGTCCTTATATCCAGCTAGTCCATGGTCCTGTGTGACCAAGCATCTTCATGATCCATTGTTATTATGTGAAATCTACCACAAAATCTCTGAACCACGGTAACTGTTTGCAAAAGTCTGTTCTCTGTGACCATTTCTGCATCTTCAGAAACAGTTTATGCTCACTACTTGTATGTTTTATCAATGCACGGTCAATTCTGCAGCAGAAACTATGTTGGATAGTATTTGGGGTGGTCAGATTTTCCATTCTAATCAACACATTTAAGCATACAAATATTGCCTATCAATTGCAAAAGGCACATCAGGAGCTGCCTGGGGGATAATCATTGGGATTATATGAAAATGACATCCACAGAGCACCTGTACCAATGAGTCAAACATTTTGTGAGGGCAGCTAGGAGTTCAGTGAATCATTCAAATCAGTCAAACTTTGTCTCAGGCTGGTCCATTTTCTCATCTATGCAGATGATTAGCCAGGGAGCTCCTCGAACATCCAAAGAATTAATGATGAAGTGTGATACCATGTACACCATGACTGTTAACTACAGTACAGTCTTAAATGCCTCCTTCATATCACACTAATTATTTAAATTCCACAGATCTTGTTGCAGTTTGAGATGCCCTAAGGTATCTCTCCTTGCTGTCTAGCTGCTCTTCCAAAATGTGAGTCTCCTGTTGGCGCTGTCATAACTTTCAGACCTGTCCAGATGTTCTGTATATCTGAGGGCATTTCAAATGATACTAGACACAAATGTTTAGACAACTTA
Source organism: Astur gentilis (assembly GCF_929443795.1). Lineage (NCBI taxonomy): Eukaryota > Metazoa > Chordata > Aves > Accipitriformes > Accipitridae > Astur > Astur gentilis. The sequence continues at coordinate 13,945,428 of NC_064892.1, forward strand.
TATGAGTTTCCATGAACTTCAGTAGGGAATTAGATATGTAGCAAACGTCCAGGCTACATGTAAATATCTATATTTAGGTAATTGTCTCTGAGCTGAATCTCATCCTGGGACAATACTTGCAAGAGTAGGAAACAGTTGTACAAAGCTGAAGAAACATTTAGATGAATAGGAAGTGAATCATTGCTGATGGTGTATATGTCATGTGCTGAAACCCTGGGAGTGTGTGCGCTATGGAGCTAGAAATTAGTTTCATGTTGCATCCAGTTCTTCTTTAATATTCACTAGGCCATTTGAAAGTTTCTGCTCTCAAAGATGTCTCCATGACCATGAAAAACAGTCAGTGAACTCACACCTACAGGATTAGGTTTCTGGTACCCAGCAGGTTTCTTAGACATCATAATTAATTTCTATGTGAACAGATTCCTGTCCTTTATCAGTATTTCTTTTTCAAGGGGAAGTCATAATATCAAAACCTTATACACTTGCTACTGTGGTGGAAGAAACCTGTGATTTTTTTTTTAAGTGCTTAGTGATAGATACATTAATGAATGTCCTAATACTACTTAGGAGAACATAAAGGAGTTGATGTTATTTGAACCTGATATCTACCATAAGATCAAACTGCATGTATCATTAAGCACATTCAGTTATGATACATATTATTATGCTCTAATACCAGGCCTCTCTTATATATGTGGTTCTCCTACAGATATTTATATAAATATATATATTTAGTCATATATATATGTCTATCTGTACTGATATATATATGGTTACACACACACATACACACACATATATATGTTTATATTATTTTCCAGGCTTTATGGATCTCCAGAATAATTTAAAGCAGAGGCTAACGTTTTTCATACTTAATGGGAATAAAATTCAATGTAAGGGAAAAGAATGTTACCTGCTACAGACCTTACTGACATTTATTTCTCACAGATTAAATGTGTTCAGCTATATTTACTGTTGAAAACAAACTTTGGTGGTTTTGGACAATTCTAGAAGGACATTGCAATGCTGGACCATGAATCAATGAAGAAGGGCATTTGAATTCTTACTTGAAGATCAGCAGTTCTAGTATTTTACTACTTGAAAATGGTACTAATTATTCAGCTTTAAAGCAAGTTTTTAATGCATCTTCATGTCTTGAATTTATTATTTGTCAACTTGCTATTCAAATTAAAATTGATCACCATAAGCCATTTTTACCCAGCAGCTCTGTTATGAGGCTTCTTAAGGCAGAGTATGAAATTTTAAATGTGTCATTATAGGCCATTACAACTTGAAAATTTAATTATTGGTCCAAGTTCTTAATTATTTTAAATACTTATCATATTAAATTAAATTTTAAAATGACATTATTAAGTATTATGCATACAGAGATAATTGTAATATTTTATGTGTGGTTTACAACAAAAAACAAAAACACTGTTGAGGAAAAAAAAAGGAAATTAAAGCATACAAGCAGCCCTCACAATTTGACTCTATTAATTTTAAAATCAAAGATATGTACCCAAAGACTAGTAATGAGTTTGTTTTATTATTTTAATGACCTGAAGGAACAAGTCAGAGAAAAAAGTATTTTTTGCATAATGAATGAAGAAGGCTATATGCATGGCAGATCAAAGGTCCATGTGTACCTACTAAAATCCTCACTGAAAAAAATCAAAATCAGACAGTAATAAGATACCAGATACATAGAGGTTAGTCTTCTGAGCATTCTTTGTTTGTTGTGTACTGATTTTATCAAACAAGTTGAGGTCGATTTCCCTGCTTCCAATGGCCTGTTGGGACTCCATTGCTGAACAGGTCAGACAGTTTAGATGTTTCATGTGTTCTAGCCAGTGGAAATTTATACTCAAGTGAAGAATAAAGGAAGTAGCTGTGACATGGGAACTGTTTATACAAATGGAGATAACAAGTGACAGAACTTTGGCTTATTCACTTTCATAGCTCCACTGTCTTGGATTTCACATCAACATGGCAACTCAGGGAGTAAAGCTAATTACCTGGCTGAATTATAAAATGGCTTTTGAGAGATATATTATGACTGAATTATAAATATTAATCTTAAAGTTGTTGTATTAAGCTCTTATAAAAAACACTAAAGAGCTAATAGATGGAATGTAACACCATAAGAAGGTACATGTACAAATAAAAATATTCTTGTGATTAAAGAAGATTTTCTATTAAAAATTTTTAAGTTTTGTATAATATAGAAATATTATTGAGTGCACTGTACTGAGCAAATATTAGGAATAAATACAATGATCCACTACTTAAATACTTACAGTTAATACTTCACATGTGCAACATATTGCTGAAGTGGTTTCTTTTAAAAGGAGATTAATCGTCCCCTCTAAATCTATATAAAATTGTATCTTAAAAAGATTTACACTTCAAGGTAGGTATGTATATTTCATAAAATTAGGTTTAATTTAAAGGTGTTCTGAATCTTCCCACTCACCTGATACTTAAACGAAATAGTTTTGGCGAAATAGCTAGTATGATTAAAATAAAGTTACTATATGTCAACATACGTAAAAAAAAAAAATATTTTAATCTGTTCTATATTGAAAGATGATGGATATAAAAATGTGCATTCAAGCAAGACATGTACAAATCAACAATGCTTAGCTGATGAACTGCAAATGAGTACCTCATATTTGCGGGACAGCAAATTGCTTAGAATAAAAATTGACAAAATGAAATGTTTAAACTTGATCCTGTAACATTTAATCATAGTGACTAAAGCATTTGCTTATGATACCATTGCTATCCTTTTTTACTTCAGTGAGAAAATCCTGTATATTCAGATTTGGACACAGAATTTGGATGTATTTACACGATCTGTAAGATTTAAGGTGTTATTACAGAAAGTGGAATTGATCCTGTAGTCTTTCCTAGTTCGTAAAATGTCTGTTTCTATGAAAAAAACCCTCCCTGAAGTTTATATAGTTCCGTGCAAGAAGAGGAATCCCCTCATCCAAATCTGCAAAGACTTCCTGAAAAATGTACCAATCCACTTAAACCAAAGTTTTCAGTAATGTTCTAACTGCTTCAGGATATGATTTAAATGAGTCTTACAGTGTCATAGTTCTTTATCTGAGCTTAGTCAAACGATACAGTCTTTGAAATAGCTGACAAAAAAAAAAAAAAAAACAAAACACAAAAGGCAATTGTTCATTGAGTAGTGAGCTATGTAAATTTGTCTCCCAGGTAGATGTTTCCTATAGTATCTGCTCAGCCTACTGTCACTTATTCAGTTTTGTTTGTAATAGCTGACCAGCTGTAATCCCTTTTGCACCATACCCTTAGCTCCTACCCAACTTTATAGTCAATTCATTGTATCATCTGCAGCATTTTTTATTCATGAGCCACTCATTTGTACTGTTCTTTTCTACAAGTCACCAAATTTCAAGGAGCTGTAGGACTATGTAAGACTCCTATCTCTAACTCTGGAATTAGGAAAAACTCACAGTAGTAGAGAGTCAGGGAACAAAAAGGCAGAGGCAAACTTTATAAAAGCTAGCTTTAATGGAACAAACAAACAAATAAAAGAAACAGACTCATTCCTCTTCCTTAAAAATTGATAAGTACATAGTTGATTATTAGGCATTGTAGAGAAATCATATTTTCCTCTAAGTGCCTTTTTTAATGGTAAACAAAGTTAAAAAGACCAAAAAATTGTAATCTTCTTTCTATTATTATAATTCAAAACCAAGTAAATAAGCAGTAATAAAGCTTTTGAATTTTAATCTTGAAACTTGTCATTCTATGAACAGTAGAACTAAAACTAGGCTTCATATGAATTTCAGTTAAATACTTCTTGCAGTATTCAGCAACTAACCTGCTTTCTCTGAGCTGCTTGAGAGACCCTTGTAAAAGTTGACAGAAATTGCTCAGGTTCAGAAGTTATTCATGTGAGGAGGAAGACGGGAAGTGTGGAAAACTAACATGTAGTTACAAACATCCAGGCAAAGTTATAGCTCATTCCAAACTCTCATTTAATTGAATAAATTAGTGAAGCCAAAAAAATAAAACCAAAACAAAAAAATACCCTCCAAAACCCACAACAGGTTGCAATGACATATCTCTACTTAGCACTTCATGCAAAAGACACTAAATTGTCCTGCTCCACATTGGTCAGTCTGAGTATTGTAACAGGAGCTATTTCAAAGAGGTGAAGTCAGAATGAAGAAGAAATAAACAATGATTTTTTTTTTTTTTTTTCACCTGAATTATTGATCCATTATTTTCTAATCCTACTCATTTAATCTTGTCACAGATGAGAAAAAAACTAGGTATCTGTCTCCATGTGCATAGAAGAACAAGGAGAGCTCTATGGCTTTGTGATTTTGTACAGAAACATACTTTTCATTAGGTACATATCTTGAGTTCTTCTCCAAGCTAAGAGAATTTGAATTAATTCACAAATGAAAAGTTAAGAATACAGGTTGAGAGGATTAGCTGAGTGAACTGAGCTTCCACTCTTCAGGCAACAGCTAACAATAGGAACTGTTAGAATTGATGAGGAATTTTTCAGTAAGCATCAATGTGCTGAAATTTTCATAAAGATGTATTGATCACAGTGATTGCATCACCTAAATTTTCTCAGATCTAGGGCGAAATGGCTACTGAAAAAGAAGGGTTACCACTAAATACACAACTGTTAGGGTACTCACTAGACTGGGACTCCTCTGTTAAAGTCTCAGACTGATGATTTAGAACTGAGTTGGAGCTTGAAATAATAAATACCTAAGCCTAAGCTAGTCAGCAAAGATTTCCTTTGTAACCAACAGAGAGAAAGTGGCATTTAGAAAAGAGATTTATGTTAATATGAGACTGATCTCTAAAAATATTAGATTAATCACACTCTGGAAATGTATTTCTTTCCATTTACCATAGTGTTTAGGGGACATCTGATTTTTGGAAAATTATTTTATGGGGGTCAATTTATGTTTCTAATCCTTCATTGTGATCAATCTTTTCTTTTGACCACTCCTCTTCAAATGTACCCATTTTGAAGGCTGCGTCAGCCCTCATTAACTAAAGATTGGTCTACAAAGTGGTATCAGTTACCTGAAGTGCTCTGCCTCGCCTGATTATGTCTTATATTCAAAATCTGAGATACAGAGTTTCAACTTTCTCTCTACTATAATTTTTCATGGACAGATATTGAAAGGTGTCATTTTTGTCTAAACAGGAATGAAAAAAAATCTTAAATTAAAAAAAAAACAGGGTTTTTTTTGTTTTTTTTTTTTTTTTTTTTTTCATTTTGAGGTCAGTTTTGAAGGAAAACTTGGGAAAAAGCCAGACAATTTTAAGTTTAATTTTAAGAGAAGAGCTCCAAAGAAAACTGGCAACTGTATATTTATGCACCCAAACACAACAAAAAAATGTTTTTTTTAAATAGTACTGTTTTGGTGGGTTTTTTTTTTTTCTTACATGTGCATGAAATTTTTTTTAATGCTGTGCTTAATTCATTCAGAAATGTCCTAGCTAAGAAATACTTTCATATGTGTTCAGGATAACTGTATGTATTCTTAGGAATTGAAGGGAAAAATCACACTGTAACTGCTCAGCAGCAGTAATTTGTGACCAAGGAGTGGTCTGGCATGAAGGGCAAGAAGTTACAGAAGGAGAGAGAGAATGACTTCGTAAGAGAGGGTGAAGTTTACTCATGAGATAAGAAATACTGCAGTGTTTTCTTGTAACAGTCGTGGAATATCAGTGGTCAGGGTCCCCTTTTGGTGAACAGAACTGTCACTAGGGGATGGAATCAACAACAGTTTAGGTGCTTGATGCTGATGTTCACAGGGTCAGTGTTGGTGCAGATGTATGTAAGGAATTGGCTCATGACGTCTTTGCAGACTCCTTGAAGAACCACTTATGGAGGTAGGACTCTGCCCAATGCCCATGTAAAGTTCAACAAAGGCAAGGGCAAGGTCTTGCACCTCAGTCGGGGCAACCGCCAGTATCAATACAGACTGGGGAATGAATGGATTGAAAGCAGCTCTGCAGAGAAAGACTTGGGGGTAGTGGTGCATGAAAAATTGGACATGAGAAACAATTTGTTCTCACAGCCCAAAAAGCCAACCGTATCCTCGACTGTATAAAAAGAAGTGTGGCCAACGGGTCGAGGGAGGTGATTCTGCCCCCCTACTCTGCTCTGGTGAGACCCCACCTGGAGTACTGCATACAGATCTGGAACCCTCAGTACAGGAAAGACATGAAACTGTTGGAGCAGGTCCAGAGGAGGGCTACAAAAATGATCAGACGGATAGAACACCTCTCCTATGAAGAAAGGCTGAGAGTTGGGGCTGTTTAGCCTGGAGAAGAGAAGGCTCTGAGGAGACCTGATTAGGGCTTTTCGATCCTTAAAGGGGGCTTATAAGAAAGATGGAGACAGACTTTTTATCAGGGCCTGTAGTGACAGGACAAGGGGTAATGGTTTTAAACTGAAAGAGGGCAGATTTAGATTGCATATAAGGAAGAAATTTTTTTACAATGACGGTGGTGAGGCACTGGAACAGGTTGCCCAGAGAAGTTGTGGATGCCCCATCATTGGAAGTGTTCAAGGTCAGGCTTTGAGCAACCTGATCTAGTGAAAGATGTCCCTGCCTATGGCAGGGGGTTTGGACAGGATGATCTTTGAAGGTCTCTTCCAACCCAAACCATTCTTTGATTCTATGATTGCTCATTAAATGTCTTTATATTTAAGCACAAATGTGTGTTTAATTTACCTCAAGGGGTACAATAAAAATTCCCCAACAGAATCCAATTTAGTCACTGATATATTTCAAAGTAAGACGTTATCAAAGTATTGGCACATTCCTTACTCAGCTAAAAGCTTCTCATATTAGAATTTTATATACCATTTTTCATGTTGCTATTTCTATTCTATACTTCTCAACATATATAGTAGTAAGGCAACGATGTTTGAATAATGTAAAAAAAAATAATTATTTATTTTTACCTTTTTTTTTAACTCCTTTTTAGATCAAAATAGAGATAGAAATCAGATAGTAACATTTCTCTGAAGTAATTTTATGGTGAGATGTGGAGGGAGAACTTTTCCCAAATGTGCTGTGAATTTGCAGGTCAGAACAACTAGCTGATCAGCTTTTAGAATCCCTGATGTCATAATGTCTCCAGAAAATAAAGAACCACAGTGCAGATCATCTGATACTCCTTTAAAAGACCTGCATTCCTCAGTCTTTCATTATGGGAATTTTTTAATGCTTCTGTGCCATTAATACAAAGGCTAACACAAGCCAGCATAAACTGTTGCTTCCTACACAGATTGTAAGTAATTGATGATGATCTTTTTTTTTGTTTCAGTATACTTGTTTTGAAACAGTCAAAATTTGGCCACTATGTGATTTCTTGCAAGACTAACAAACACGCAATATATTTCAATTCTTAGAAAAATAATCTTCCTCAAAAGAAAATATCCTTTATAAAGTACTGCTTTCAAAGACATTATATTTCAAAATTAATCATGGTTAATAGGAGATTAGTACATGCTGGTATTTTATATTAATAAGTGAGAAAACCTTTAAAAGGTTGCCTGTAATTATTTAATTTTCCTTGAATTATTTAAAATTAATATTTCTGAACTGAATTTTCAAAGATGCACTGATTGTTGTTTTATCAGCATGTACAACTTAAAAGTCAAAGCAGGCAGAATTCAGTCTAGGTTTGAATGAGCTTTGAATTTAGTCTGTTATCAGTAAGTAGGTTCATTGACCAGCAAATTTAGACACAAAATTGTTTAAACTGAGACTTTCTTATTAAAGTATGGGTTATTATAATGTACCCTCATAGAATGTGTTTGATTCAAAATTAATGAAAGAGCCCATAAAGGAGAAAAAGAAAAGACTGTCTCTTGGGTTTGAAATTAATTTAATGTTTGTTTAATGAAATTAGAATTTTACCTTTTAATAATCTCTCTCTTTTAAAAATTGACTTAATGTCTGGAATGAATATGATATTGGATTAAAGAAATGAATTTCAAGTAATGAATTCAGTCTTTTCAGTTTAACTAGGTTTTTTATATACAACAGCTTTTAAAACATTTCCCCTTGTATTTTCAAGAGCTGATCTTTACAAATACTGGGTAATTCTATAGGTTAGTGCTGTTTTTTCTGAGGATCTGTGATCTGCTCTAACTTCTGCATAATGAAAGGAAATAAAAAAGAATAGTTCTTCTAGTCAAAGAAAAATTGTTTAAATCTCAGATCAGGTCTACTTGATGAATTCCTAGAATAAAAGACATATTTACTTGATTACAAACAGCTGAAATGGCCATATGGTTGAACCATCAGCCAGGGAACAAAGTAATTGTCCCATGGATAACAATAATGTGAACTCTCTCTTGAAATACCCAGCATCATTTCCAACTCTGAGGTATTTTATCATGTTGTAATTTCTCAGTGGATTTTCCCTAGCTTCTAACTTATTAGTGAACATCACTGAGTTTTTGTTTTCCATAAAATTTCTTCCATCACACACATTCTAATTAAAAGTCAAGATTAGTACAAGAAAACATTGTTTATGGTTCTATACAGATTGTTACTCAGTCTTATTGTTAGTATATGTAGGTTTATTCTTGTCTGTCTATGCTTTTAATTATACTTTTAATAGTATCTATAATATTGGATTATGGAAAAGAATTTCCACATTCAGTGGCTATAAATAATAACCTCTACTTATTTTTTATTTTTTTTTTAATTTCAAAGAGAAAATTATTCTTAATATTCTTTGGTTAAATAGGAAAGAATATTCAATTTTGAACATTCCTGTCAATTTATGCAGCTAATATATTTAATGCAGGCTTTTATAACTTTTCCTTTTCATTGTGGTTAAAAAAGCAGTGCTTGTAAAAAAGAATAAAGAACTTTATCATTTGATTGCTTGTCTATTTCCATTTAGCTGTTTATTGCTTACAGAAAAAAAAAATAATTTGATTGTTAGAAAACATATAAAAAAATTACTTTATTTTCTTTTTTCCTTTATCCTCAGGACAAAATATGGTTCTCTGTAATTACAGCATATTTGTATTTAAATAGCTTGACATACTTCATATCTAGCCCTCAAATTTAATTAAAGTAATCTTTGATGTTAAAAAGAGTGTGAATTAAAAAACCTTTGGGAGAGAATAAGAAAACATATTGCTAAATGTCAAAGTGTCAAGTAGATTGGAAGTTACAAGGTCTTCTGAAGGTAAGGTAAATCATGAAAACTTAATCTGAAGAGACTAAAACACAACTACAATTAAAAAAAAAAAAGGGGGGGGTTCCATTTGAAAAAAACAATACAAAACTTAGATACTAATTTGGAAGAATAAAACAACTTGCAAAAAGCCACACTTCTGGAAGATGTAGAGGTAACAGTAAGTAGCAAAATAAACATGAATTTATTATGCTTTTGCAGCAGAAAAGAGTCCATAGGTTTTAGAATATATATACAATTGTATCAAGAAAATAAATGTTTAAAATGTTTACATGGGAGTTGCTTACCAAATATTACAAATGTTATTATATCTACTAGAAGAATAGAAACATTAAGAATAATTTGGAGAAAAGCAACAAAGATAGAAGATTAAATAGTCATTAACATGATACTCTTAAGAGCTGCTCCTAAGGGCAATGAAAGGAGTCTTAGGAACATTTAAAGTTAGCCTAAAGCCAATACTTGCTTGACATTGGGGGAGAAAAAAAATCAAGGTCACTGAGTGGAGAGGTTTTTTATCAGCTTGGCTTTTCATAGCAGAAGAAAAAGTATTTAAAAATATAGTAGATTTCTATCCAGTTATTTGATTAAAAAAGAAGACAAAGTAACAAAACAATTTGTTTCCATCCTTATTTGCTATTAATGTACATATCAGAGCAAGGAGGCACTCCAAATCCCAATACTAATACTCTCTTTGAAGAATGGTATCTACCAAAGTAGATACTATATATTTAACATATGACCTTTACCTTCTTGTTTAAGACTGCAGTGGTTTTAGACTTAGCAGGACATTCTGAATAAAGGTTACAACAGACCATGTGAAGTTTGAAGACCATGTAAAACTAGAGAAGTAAGGAGGCCCAAACAGCAATGTATTCATTCTCCACAGTCTTTACTTTCAGGGTCTTCCTAGGTGCTTTCTTTTTTGACTTTGTATGAAAGCTTATTTGCTGCCATTTTACTCAGCCAGTGTGCGGTTATTAAAAGTTACTGTCAGTTTGCAAGACAGAGCACTGTGACCATAACCTCTCCTTTCAAGGAAGCCTTTTAATTCTCATTCAGTTCTCTTCTTTTAACTGAGGTTGGACCTACATCAAGAAAGAATAATATCTTCATGCCCTCAAACATAACCTCTTCATTTTTCCCTACCGTCTATAGCATTCTTCCCTGTCCCAGGTGTACAACAAAGACAAAATCATGGTCCCTCCTACACTGTTACTCACAGATGGCCTCGATGTGGGAATCCTATGGCATTTCTGATCCAGATTAGATAGTCTTTCAAGTTGTGTGACTGAACTACAGATGAAATTTTCCCTGAAAAGATGGTGTCAGGACTTCACGTTCCCTTTGGAAAACTCAGAAGCTAAAAGTCCCTCCTTTGTTGTGTGTTGTCTGAAATTTCAAGTCCTCTTTTCTGTGCCAATAAGATTTTGCGTAAGGATTTAGTCTGTCTTGGTGTTTATTGTTTGTTTCCCATTCTCTGGGAAGGTTTGAATTTAAATTCAATAATAACAATTTAAATGAGAAATGTAAAAGCTAGACTTCTGTCTTGGTCTCTTTATTTCTAAATCTAAGTAAGCATGTCATTCTAGTTATACTTTGTATGTTTTTGTTCCCTGCATATTTATTAGCTATGGTGTAGATGACTAACACTTAAGTTTCTTCTGTTTTGAAGTACAGTTCATAAATATCAAACAAGCAGACTTACTCTGTAGTTTGATTTGGTATATTGAGAATTCAGATGGGGTAGCTGACTAAATTGATTTTTTATTGAAGATAAGAAAACCAGATGGTTCATCAAAGATGAATTAGTATTTGAAGGGACTGTATGACCCTCAGCTATGCATCCAAGGTTCTGCATTTTCCATGCACTCATTCATTCAGCTTTTTCCATATTTTTTATAAGATATTTTTATGTTGAAATAAAAACTTTATAAATAAAATAAAAATCTTACTGAATTACCTGAACATGCTAACATTTAACATTTTAGAGTGAAGTCATACTAAGAAAAGGACACCTCCCCTCCAAATGAAATAAAACAAATCTCACAACTTCTTTTCCACTGCAACTCTTGACCCCAACAGAGAACATGAGTCAATAGACATAATGGAGAGCCATTAGATAGAGGGTATTTCAGATACATATGTGGAAACATGAGCAAAAGATGAAGTCCTTCCAAAGGAGATGTTGCTGTGATTTCTTTCTTCCTAACCCTGAGAATTACACACACACACACACATATATAGATATGTGTTTCTGAATTTAGGTTAAAAAGTGGTGGTCCAGAAAAGGACATTTGTCTTTCTTACATAAAACATTGTGAACAAAGGAGTCTTCTATATGTGGTAGCTTTGGAATACAGCTTAGAGTTAAAAGGGATGATCAAACTTCTTCTACTCATAAATATGTTTTTCAATTTTGTGTCCATTCATTCTGGCTTGGATGAGCTATATAATTTTAAGATTAAGCTTAAAAATACCTGTTGGGACTAAACTTAAAAATCTAATTACTTTAAATAAAAGGGCTATTCTGTCCTCAGAGTTTATCATCTATACAAGTCAGAATCACAGAAGTGTTTACTTGAAGAGGATTCTAGAGGTGCCTTCTACAGCATCCTTCTTAAAACATGATTATCATCAAGACTAAATCAGATCAGCCTTTGTCTATCTGAAGCATGAAAAACTGTATAGACATGTTTTTGCTGCAGCCCCTCTGGACAACCTTTTACAGTGATGAACTTTCTGCCAAGTGAAAAGTTTTTTCCTAATGTTTAATCTCAGCCTCCAAAACAGCAACTTCTGGCTCTTGGCCACTGCTACCTCATCTGCCACTACTGAGAAGAATTTGTCTTTGTTATCTTTGTAAATGCCCTTCAAATAACTGTAATGACAGTCATCAACCTCCTCTTTACCAGACTAAACAATCCCAGTTCCCTCAGCTTGACCTGCTTCGTAGGTCATGCTCTAGGTCTCTGACCATCTTGGTAGCGGTCCAGTGGACCCTGTCTAATTTCTCAGCATTATAAATTTCTCAGGTAAAATAAAACTGAACATAGTATTTCAAATGTAACCTTCCCAGTGCCAAGATGAGAGGGATAATTTTGATCAACATGTTGGTTCTCCTTCTCCTAAGGTAGTCCACTATGTACTTTGCCATACCTGCAATGAAAGTACACTTTGGGCTTATGTTTAGCTTGGTGTCTGCAGTAGCACTGAGGTCCTTTTCAGCAAAGCTATTCAGCCATTTTTCTTCCTAGCCTGTACTCACGCAGATGGTCGCTCTATCCAAGGTGTAGAACTTTACAGTTCTCTGAATTGAACATGAACATGCTTCTGTTGGCCCAGTCCTCAAGTTTGTCAGCATCACTTCAGATTGAATCTCTATGATTCAGCATGACAATAACTCCCCTTAGTTTTAGTATCATTCAAAATTTGTGAACGGTACATTCATTCTCATTAAACAATATGGGACATAATGTTGACTACTGGGATACTCCAGGAGTTATTTGATGTCAAGTCATTTATTACTATTGTATCAGCCAACAGACCATGGACATGTTTGTTGCTTGGAATGTCTTTTATTTTCGAGCAAGGACATTTGTTTGTATCAACAGTATCTATTTTATGTTCATTCATTATTAGAAAGCAGCAAGACAGCAAGATGCATAGCTTTTGGTTGGACTCTTAAGAAATATCAGGTTCCTATTATCTGCTTATTAAGTTCTTACGATATTGTCAGGGCACAGTGCTGGGGTACTGGAAGCCACAGGGCTACCCACTACAGCCAGGACAGGGGCCTCACCAGCCAGGGCCTGCCCCACTGCCTCCAGCAAGGATGTAGGGGAGGCTGAGAAGGCAGCTGGGGACAGCTTCCACCCCAGGACATCAGACATCTTCAGGGGGATGGGCCAGGCTGTCAGTCTGTGGGTGGGGGGTGAGGATCAGGCCTAGTGAGAGGAACCAGGGTCAGAGAGAGCTTCGGGATGGCCTGTGCACTGAATGCCCCTGTGAGTGGCATTAAACCCTGAATGTACCTTCTATGGGTTGTAGGTACAGGTACAGTGTTCCCTTGAAAAAGTATTAGATAGTATGCTTGTGGTGGTAAATAACTGAAGGCAATGGAGTGAACTCCAGCACTAGACTGCTGACCAGCTGCAATGTTTATTTGCTAGTTCATTCCTTTGCACCACTTTGGAAAACAGCTTATTTGTTGTGTTGTTTGAGGTTTTTTTCCCCCTCTCCAAAACAAATCTATTTACAGACAGTTATCCCTAAGCAGCATGGACATGGACTGTCCATCTTAAGGGCAGGAATCAGTCCTTGGCCTTCCTTTGTTTTGTAGTGTAGACATAATTATATAGACTTCCTTCTACCGTCTCAGATGTCCAGTTTAATTTGTAGACAGATAACAATGACAGCCTCTGTGGTTTGTCCAGATCACTTACAAAGACTGAAAATCTAGTTCCAGAGACAGAGAGAGAGAGACAACACCCCTATAAATCTTCGCTTGTAGACAATTGGAGCATTTTTCGTTTGTCATGTGGAGTTAACCTTTTTATTACTCCGTTGTCTTAAAGACCTGTGCAGATAATGAATTTGTAGTTACAGGCTCAGGCACAGGTAGAAGGTGTCTTGGGGACCTAAACATACCAGACAGTTTTCTAAACTACTAGGCACATCCAAATAGTCTATCCACTGTCTAATGTGTCAATAGGAGCCTAGTGACATGCTATGTTCATGGCTCTTCTTTTAAGCAGTCTGATGTTCTGGCTGAGACCATGAATACTTCAGGATGCGTTTCAAACTTATTTTATACAGTGGGCTGGTTCTGGTAATCCTAACAGGTCATATTCAGCAAAGCTAATTCAAATAAATATCGTGAATGTTAGTGTGAACCATATTGAGCTGTTTTTCTTATACAGCAAAAGTAGGAATCAAACATGAAACTAAATTGCTTTTAAAAAAAAGTCGGTCATACTAGTTTCATAATTAATAGTATTGAAAATATCATCTATGCATCCTTCTTCTGTATCTACACTATGAAAATATTTCATCATACTGAATCTTTACCTATTGTGTGATTAAAGTATTTGTACATAGTATATAATTTCCTGCAAATATGTGCATAAGCCTAGAACATGAAGTGCTGATGGACTTTTAAGTGGACACTGAGGTTCACACCAAGGTCTGTCTAGAAGCAGCATTTACATGAGCAAAATGTTGTATAAACACAAGTGTACTTTTTTTGTCCCCCAAATTTTACAGTCCCATGTTGCTGTGGACAGGAGTCAGTTGTCAATTTTACTGATTCTTCATCATAAATGAAAAAGAACATATTTTATGTCCCATTGTAGAAAATAGATACACACAAAGATTCATGGAAATAGGGCTACACTGGTCATGTTTGATCCCAATTTGGTGGAATCATTTCATAATTACTCCAGCGCAAGTTTTACTCTCTGCCTTAATTATCTTTTCCCTGTTGTTTGTGCTGGTCTTACTAAGTAGCACCTTCATCATCTCCTTTACTAATGAGTCTTTGAATGTCCTGCCCATTCCTTGCCTACTTTTTGCCCTCCACCACACTTCTTTTTTCCTCAGTTCTCCACCTGCAGTCAGTAGTGATGTGGCAGTAATATCTTCAGGTAGGATACCTCGGTTCTCCAGATCAGATTTAGCACTAAGGCCTTACAGGTAACAGGAGAGTAATAGACTATTACAAACTTTTAACAGTAGAGCAAATCCTTCATAATGAATAAATCAAATTGAAATTGATATTTCCCTTCTTTTTCTCATCTGTAGATAAGGACACTAATAAAATATGTCACAGCTACAAGCAGATTCAAACTGCCAACGTTAAGATGCAGCATTTATGATGGATATGGAGAAATCCGCTCTAACACTATGAAGGTAAAATATAGACTATGCAAATTGACAATCAAATGCATAGTTCTGGTGCAAGTTTGAGCATCCTGGAGAAAATCTGTTCACCTTCAGATTAATTAGTTGTTGCTGTTTGCTGTGGTTCACTGAACAGATATACACTATAAAATTTTGACTCTGAATTCCAGAATATTCTTTGGTTGTTTGTCAGATGAACTTCTGTGATGATTTACTGTTTCCCTCTAGCAATGTAAAATTGTTTTCTGTGGTATTGACCTTTAAGACAATTAAGTCTTTCTGAAGTACTAGAAAGAAAACTGAGCTCACATAAATGATATGAAGTTTAAAGAACTAATAGGAAAAGATCTTACTGCAGATCTGAAAACACATAGACTCTTCTTTTATCACTGTATTTTTATGATTATTATGTGAAGGTAGACTAATGTAGTCCTCCACAGTGTGGCAAGGCTTAAAGGATCTAGCAAGTAAATTCTACCTTCAGAATTAATGTAGACTCTTGGGGTAGGCAGGATTCCTTGACCCTAGACATTCAAATATTCAGCGTTAGGTTCATTTTTGGCCACAATTGACCTACGCTTACTTTATAGGCAATAGATAGATTGGTAATTTCCTGAAAAAATTAAACTGGTTTTAGACCAGAACTTAAAATTATATCAATCGCCATATGGAGTCTTTATTTCTCCTGATGACTCTAAGAGGAGTCTAGGATGATTAGTACAAAAGTAGACCTCAGAACCCATTTCTGCTATCCACACATAAAGTCTAATTCCAGTTGAGATGCTGCAGGGTGTCTGATATGTTCTTGGGGAAATATGAAAAAGTATGTAAGGACAATTTATGTTGTTCTGAAAGAACAGCTGGATGTGAGGTAGGATATCTAGCCACCTCAAACGTTTCTAGGTGCCTGTGTGTGGGCAATTGAATTAAAAGCCCCAGATTTTCAGATATCTGAAGTCAGGGCAGACATCTATAATCCAAAGTTTAAGGATAATCAGTCTTAGGTTCTTAAAGCAATTCTTCATAAAAATACTCTTGCCTTTCATCACAATCTGTTAGTTTAACACATTTCTCTGAGACTCGTAGGGAGTGCTGACAGTGTGCTACATCTGAAGGTGATTTGCAAAGATATTTTGTTATTTTTATAGCATTGCTCAATTTAAATTAAGATAATAAAAGCCCATAGTGGGATAGCCAGGGCTATCAAAGTCAAGCACCAGACACATCCATGCTGTATCATGTAGAGACTTTACAGAATATTTGTTATATGACTAGTGTTTCAGTGGTATTTAGTAAATTGGAAAAGGGATTAAATTAAATTCAAAACTAGTAGGAAAACACAGATACTTTATTGCATTCAAGGCTGTATTCCTTTACACCATGTTTATACATGGCCAAACCAATTTTATTCTGCTTTTATGGCAATTACTCACTGCTAGAAATGTTCAAAATGCTTCACTTGATTGCTTTTTTTTTTTTCATTTGTCAAGGATGTTATCCCTTCATAGTCTATAAAAAGTATTTCATCAAATTGTTTGTTACGGTTTCTCTTCTTAATGAGCTGTCAGGATATACAGCTTAGCAAAGAGCATCATTGTGTGTCTGTATTTGATAAATAAAAATATGTTCTGTATCAGCCACACAGTACAGCTGTGGTCGTGACCCTGTATAACTTTTTGTTTTATCATTAAAATCCTTTACTTCAGTCCTCATGGTTTCTAAGTACCCTGAGACATTTTCCAGCAGAATACATTAATGCATTATGTTACTCACAGGACAATGATCTGTTTCTGATTTGCTTTTGATGTGTTAAGTATTTTCTTGGATGGGAGAAAGATTGCTCAGCACAGAGTATAATTAATTTAGCAAAATTAAAGTCTCCATCCTCAGAGTCTCCATCTCCTTATACTTTGCTTTACTGATGCTTAGTTTTACATGTTACTGCTTCTATTCATTTACTATGAATTGTGTAAGACAGAGCTATATGAAATAATGTTCATAATTAAGTTATTCTGTTCTCTTTGTTTTAGCCAAAAAGTTATCTACTACTATAATTAAAATAGATATATATTAGATTGTGTTGCCTTTTCCAGTAGTGATTGTCTTTAATATATGCTAGTTCAATTAATTGAATTACTTTCCTAATTGATCAGTGTCTTATTCTAAAATCAGACTAATTTTCTTCCACTCCACTCTTCAATACCCACTTCTTCAATTCAAGATCACTATGTACGTCCAAGTCTTCCATAATGTCTACACTACAAAGGGAAAACATAACAATGCAATTGGATTTATTGCAAGTATATAATGGTAAGCTTGATGGTTTTCTTGAAAAGAAATTCTACAGAAAATGGGAACACAGAAGAGCTGCTGACCTGGCTTTATGAAATCATTTGGTGTAGTAAAACATGGGATATCACACCAGCTATTTTAGAGAAGGGGAGAACTGGTAAAAGAATTATGTGATGCAAGTGGTTTATGAGATGGAGGGTGTAAGAGACTGAAAGAGTTACTATCTCAAACATTGTGGTGCGGCAAGTTCTCTGCATAACAATGAACCACAGGTGAGAAGCTGGTCAGTAACAGGACATGGAGGGCATGCCCTGATGAAGGATGTGCAATTTGTTCTGACGTGGTAAGCTGAGTGGGGCAGCTCACCACGTATGGCCAAAGATCAAACAAAGGTCATTCCTGCAGGGAGGAAGAAGTTACTCTCCAAAAGACCCCCAAGGCCACCGACCCATTTACCAAAGATTCTGGAAACCCACACCACCCGTGACACCTAATTAGTCTAATGAGCTTGAGTGCCCACCCGAAGAAGGGGCCAGGAGAGGACAAAAGGGCACGAACTGAAGCCCTGTGTGTGAGTGTCCTCTGGAATGGGACCCCTTGGCTGATGGGAGCAATGCTGGAGCCAGGACCGGTGAAGGCTTTCTCTTTTCTCTTTCTTTTTTCCCCCATAATCCCTACACTTCATCCCTTTAGAGACGAAACTGCTGACCAAGTCTGGGACTTGGACTAGATCCAGCGCCCCTGGACTCCTCTCTGAGAGGGAGTCTGGGAAGCGAGGGGGTCCACTTTGAACCCTCTGACCCAATGGCAGGGCTCGCCTCATTCTCCGCCCTGAACAGATCCCAAATAAACAAGGCTTGTAGTATATGTTTGGTAATGTATGGTTAGCACATGTTATACAGTTTACTGAAGTAGTTTCATGCCAATTCTTGTTGTAAGAGAATAAAAGTTGAGTTTTGTGAGTTAAAGGATCCCTGATGTTGTTTCACCTTTATCCTGACCTGGGAATTGGCAAACCTGAGTTGTTGTCCTGAGAAATTAGGACGTGACAGAGGGTATGCTGCAGGCAGATGTTACTAGAGGTATTCAAGCAAGATCAGCGCCAAGGCTGATTCTGTTTAATACTTTCATAAATTAATTTTTTTGGGGAAAAAAGAGTATACAAAGGAAATTTATTTGTGACACAAAGCTGAAGAAAATCAACTGTATCAAAGAGAATTGGAAGACTGGCTAGAAACTGTGAATTTACCTTGAGGAACAGACTAATAAACATGAAATAAAAATCAATACTACAAAATATGAGAAGGAGTAATTGGAGTTTAATACCACAAAAATCTGCTATAAAATGAGGCCTCATAGTGGGAAGTGGCTGGCTGCACAAGAAGCAGTTTGATTTCAGAAGTACCATTGGCACAGTTACATATTATCAATTCAAGTCTGACAACAAACTTTCTTGGCAATCATGCATTTTCATTTTATCCTGGGTATAACTCAGGCTAGTATTTAGTGTTCCTAATCTGTTTTGAAAGAATCATACTTGGAAGCAGGTGAGGTGTACTGTGACAAGCCTACCGATACCCAGTCCTTCAAGACTGCATCAAAGTGCTCATGGTAGAATACCATACTATGGTCAGAGTTTCCATCCTAGGTCATACTCCCCTCCTTACTTATGAACAATGTGGAAGTTTGGCAAAACTGGAAATGAATAGAAGTTATCTGCTTGACCAAATATAACTGTTGGCACTCCATCTGAATTATGAGATATGAGTTAGACATCTTCCCCAACAGTTGTGATGTTTCCCAGGTCTACACTCTACCCTGCTCTGCAAATTCTAGTTCTAAGTTCTGCTGTAGTGCTCACAACTGTGAGGTAAAACACCCTAAAAGAAGTTGGGTTTTTTCTTTCATTTTAGGAAGACAAAGATAAGAGGAAAAATGAGAAAATAGAATGTAAATATGCATCAGGATTGTTAGGCATTGCTGAATCCAGCAGCCCAATGGAGGTGAGTCTGGTGCATCTCCCTGTCACCAGATCCAACCCATAGTGAGGCTGAGCATGGGCTCCCAATAGGCACACGTGTGTAAACACACACACATACATAGAGAGAGAATCACAGATTCATTTAGGTTGGAAAAGACCCCTAAAATCATTGAGTCCAACAGTAAACCTAAGCCTACAAAGTCCACCACTAAACCATGTCCTCAAGTGCCACATCTACACATCTTTTAAATACGTGCAGGGATGGTGACTCAAACCACCTCCCTGGGCAGCCTATTCCACTGTTTGACAACCCTTTCAGTGAAGAATTTTTTCCTAATATCCAATCTGAACCTTCCCTGGTGCAACTTGAGGCCATTTCCTCTCATCCCATCACTTGTTATTTGGGGAAAGATACCAACACTCACCTCGCTACAACCTCCTTTCAGGCAGTTGTAGATGGAGATAAAGGCTCCCTGAGCCCCCTATTCTCTAGACTAAATGACCCCAGTTCCATCAGCCACTCCTCATAAGACTTGTTCTCTAGACCCTGCACCAGCTTCGTTGCTCTTTGGATACATGTAAATCCGTATGTATGTGTGCATGTGTATATGTAGCCACTCAGCTCAACACAGACAGACACAGAGCACTCAGACACAAACACCACCAACTGCCCCATCTTGTTCCCCTCTCTGGTTGACCAAGATGCAGGTGCCTTACTAGGAATACATATACATATGTGCAAAGTGGATCCCTCCAGCAGCTGAGCTCAGACACTCAGTCCACCCAGTAGCTGCCCCTGGATCCCAGTCTCCCCAGTTGCTGGTAAATGGACATACAAGTCCCCAAGGCCACAGCCCTACTCCAGTTGCTGGTACAGCCTCCCTTGCACACATACAGCCCTCCCCGCCTGGCCCCAAAGACATGCTGTTGATCCCTCCAGTAACTCGGTTTAGACACACTGCGTTTAGTCCATCCAATAGTAACAGGGCCTGGATCCTCACTCTTCCCAATTGTGTCCCGCACAGAGGTTTGGGTGGTCATTTCCTCTGGTGGTCTCCCCCTTAGAGACACATGCATACTCCTGGCCACTCCAGGTAGGACTTAGGTCCGCTCAGTCCAGTCTCTCTGGTTTTTGGCACCATGGGCACAAGAGCCCTCCAACCTGTGGTCTGAGTCCAGTTGTCCACCCAGACCCTCACGCATACCCATGCACACACCAGGCAGCATTAGAAGCAGAATTTAATCAGCCAAGACAGACTGGAATGATCAGGCACAGGAAATGGCCAAAACAGTACGTTCTCAAATACTGGCCAGCAAACTGCTTATACACAGCTGACCTCTTTTACTCATTATCTGTTTTCCCAGATTGGTTCTTTACCCAAACCACTTTGATCCCTCCCTTTTCTGGCTTTTGTTCCTCATCTAGACATCCCATCATGTGTCTTGTGTAATTCCAAAATGCTCTTCCCCTGCACCCCAACCAATGGGGAGCTGAGGTCAGTCCATATCAGCTCCTGTCTGCCACTGCTTCCTCCTCACACTCTTCCCCTGTTCTAGCTTGGGGTCCTTCCATGGGACCCCCCAGTCCTCAGGGAATAGCCACCTGATCTGGTGGTGTCTTCTCCATGGGCTGCAGGGAAATGCTTGCTTCATTGTGGTCTCCTTCAAGGGCTGCAGGGAAATCTCTGCTCTGGCACCTGGAGCACCCCCTCCCTCTCCTTCTCTCACCTTGGTGTCTGCAAGGCTGTTTCTCACACTTTCCCCCTTCGCTCCTCTCTCTGCTGTGTGGTGTTTTCTGCCCTTTCTTAGATATGTTTTCCCAAGGCTCCACCATCTTGGCTGAGGGGCTTAGCTGTGCCCTGCAGTGGGTCCACTGGAGGTGGCTGGAACCGTCTGCTTGGGGCAGACCCAGCCCCTCCTTACAGAGGCCACCTCTGCAGCCCCCCAACTACCAACACCTTGGCACCTGCAGCCAATAAACCCCACTTGCCCTGTGCTTCTGTGCCTCTTCATGTGTGGGGAGGTGAGTTTTTTGTTACATAATAGTAAATAATTACCAGAGATGAAAAAGAACATATATTTAAGATCAAGGGCAATGATGGCAGAAAAGCAAACAAATATTCACTGACTGAGAAGTTTGGATGTGAAAACAGAAGGCAGTATTAAAAATCTTAAAGTATATGGATTCTAGAAGAACTTTCCTATGCAGTAGCAGAGGCAAAAAACCTAACTGCATTTTGTATGTATTGATGAAAGGGGTTATTTAATAGGTTGCTGGCAATTGATGGAAACTCAGCTCAGTGACTCTGAAGTTCTTCTCCAGTTGTGCATAATACTGTAAAACTCAGGAGTCTTAGGAGAAATGCTGGAGATCCTTTAGGGTATCTTCCTACAAAGACCTTTAAAAGAGGTATGTGTTATCTTGGAAAACCTGGTATATCTTCACTTTTTTTCTTTTTTTTTTTTTTTCTTTTTTTTAACTTTTCCTCCTCCTATTGGGTTCAGACCAATTTTCTAGAGACTGTATCTTAGCCTTAACTGTACTACTGATCAATATCACTTTTGTATTTCAGGAGTGGTGGTGGAGGGTAACATTACTCTTCTAGTATCAACCTATAAACTAATTTTAAATAATCACTTGGTTTTATAGGTTGTTCTGGTAATGCAAGTTTCTTCTCAGTTTGTGTTGTGCTTTATATTTCATCATATTTCAAATCCCAGATGCCTTTATAAAATTCTAGGACCTTAAAAAACCCACACTTGATTATATTTCATCTTAATGAGCATTAGTTTACCCGTATTCATAAATAAAGTACTCTGCCTATAAAGCAGTATTTCCACATGAAAGATAGTTTTATTCATTGCACTGAATGTACCTTTCCCTGAAGAATAAAAAGGAAGAAAGATTCCTATGGTTGTTTCTTCTCCCTTTTCACTCTTGCCTGTGTTTACTTTAATCATTTAGAAGCTAAGAAACTGTCATCCTACTAGAGTCAAGACTAATTCCCTTAGAAACTGAGATTAAATGATGGACAAGGCATGCAGGAAGCTACTAAATAAATTGTATTTAAGTGAACAGACTCGAATGGTTGCCTGCAGATTGCTCCTTAATATAATACCAGCATAATCAAAAAGCAAGGTCCTATGCAAAGGATTACCGTCAGCAGTGGTGGGACTGGATCTCAGCATGATGGCTTCAAATAAATGTTAAATTTTGCTGTATTTTATGAAACAATGTACCTAAAATATATCAAATGTTAATGGAGCTTTCCAAAATTGGTAACATAGGTTTCAACCCAAATCTAATCAAATATATATGTTCAGCATAAGTATACACACATGAACACATAGGCACATACAAGTAAAAAAACCTGTTTAAGTGTATAAGCATAAACACACACATGTACAGGAATTCCACTGAAAAGCAAAAAGAAAACCCAAACCACCAATTGAACAAGGAAGTAATGACAACGCAAAAGACAGTGTGCAAAAATTATAGTGGGAAGGGGGAGGCCAGTTTCAATTTATATATACTGAACCAGTCTTTTCTTTTACCAGAAACAAAAGTTTGTCCTTTTTTTGAAATAAAGATATTTTAAAAGCTAATATTCTCTAAAGTAGAGAACCAAAACAGTTTGTTCAGTTAATGTGCTGCTGATTTTCACACAAGATTTAATGGGCCATATAAATCACACAAAAGAAGGGAAAAAAATGGTAGTGGAGCTTTTTATTTGTATTTCTCTAATTTAAGAAGTTCCTTGTAGCTTTTTGCATGAGATATCAGTTTTGAGAATAATCAACTTTAATGAATTGCTTTTCATAATGGTGCTGAAAGACTCAATTTCTAATGTTCCGTTCAGCTAGTGTGCCTGTGTGTTCTGGACAACTCGCTTCATTTTGAAAACAGAGATGATGGTATCTGTTATGACATAGCTTAATATTTCCTCAGAATAAGGCTCTACTCTGCCAGCATTATTATTGTTGCAATCAGACAATGAAAGGATAACATTTTTAAAGACTATCTTGCATTAAGCTTTTAGTATAGAAGTTCACTTCTGTAGAGACTTGGAACGGGTAATTTATACCAACTCATTCAGGACAAGGAACTGCATCTCTACCCATGAATGTGGAATTAAATATATAAAAATAAGTTGTCATGCATACAATTGTAAAAAAGATATGAAATTAGAACCAGGGAGTTACCTTGATTATAGAAAGAAAATGCTGGGATGGCAGAAATGTCAGTCAGAATATTCACAGCCTAATGTGTATTTTTATAATGGGGAAATAAAATAGAAAATTTAATTATAAAGTGCAGTTTGTCCAGGGAAAGTTACATTCATTTTACACAAATGTCTTTATTTATCATAAATAATGACTAAACCATCCTTTCCAGGAAGAACATGAATACTGTAACATCTATTTGTGACTACAATATGTCATAAAGATGATTTACTCAACAGAGGGGAAAAAAAAAATCTTATTTTTGAGATAAAAAAAAAGAAGAAAGAAATAGGCAGTTTTCTGTTACAAGAAGGAGAAAGCAGTTCTGAGTTTGGGTCTTGTCTGCTGAGTTTGATCCAAAGGATTAAAGCAGCTTCTGAATTCCTCTTGTTTGTCTGTTGGTTGATTTGTCAATTTGCTTTTACAATCCATAGCACTTTTTGTGCTTTTTTTTTTGGTTTTTTTTTTTGTTTGTTTTTTTTGTGTGTGTGTGTTTTTAATTTTCTGTATAAACTAATAGTGTTGCTTTTAATAATTCCTAAAATTTTCACCAGTGATTTAGTATTAATTATTGATGCTATGTAATGATCTTTGGTTCTATAATGATGACAAGGTTATGTAGAAAAGTAAAACAAATACACATATACTTCAAAAGATAAGTTTTTATTGGAGATCAGCTACTATTTAATTTTAATTTCTATAAAATTTTTATGTTAGTAGTAAAAGACTAATAATAAAGGTGTTCACTATTCAAGGGAAAAAAAAAAAAAGAGCTGAACTTAACTACTCAGTTATTATAACTGGTGCCTTATTCACATTAACTTGTTTATCTTGAAGAAAGGTGCTGAAACCAAGTTCGTATCTTAGTTTACCATCCTAAACTGATTTGAGGGGGGGTGGAGAATGGCAAAGTAGCTGGTGGAAATTACTTTAATAAAACACTTTAATATGAACAAATGTTTTTACACATTGTGTTCACTCACTCTTTTCTAGTGGTTTAGAAGCATTCAGCATGGATTTGAGTGTGACAGTTGCAAAGTAAAATAATTTTGTTTAGATAATGGATGTTTCTGCTGTACAGTCATTTCTTTGACTTCTGCTGCTGCTATTAAAGGTCTGCACCTTACAGACCAGGCCAAACACAGTCATTGTAAGAATGGAGAGGAAAAAGGGCACAAGGAATTGCCAAGGAAGGTGCTTAGCTGTGACCAGTAATGTTTGTGGGAGTATGCCAACTACAGTGACTGGTGCTAATGGAGGAGGAAGAATTATGTCAGTCTTCTTAGCTCTGCCAAATTCTGGCAAGAGCTGGTCAAGAACTAGCACATCCATGCTAAAGAGTGCTAGCAAATACATATGTTAACAGGCTAAATACATAGCATGAGTCTTCAGGATAGCTTTGAAAGGAACAACCATTTCCAGGTGTAAATCCAATACTGAGTCATACACTGTGCTGAAAATCTATCCTCTACTCACTTTATAGAAGGACAATGTCTGCACTAAAAGCAGTTCTGAAATCTCCAGTGCTTGATGGCAGTACAACCTTTATGGTATTGATAGTTGAATGTATATACTGATTTATTTATATTTTCTTAGAAGAATTCAATTCAAATGCCATATACATATTTATAGATCTAAGATCATACTATAATATTGTAATTTAATCATATCTAATCCATTAAAAAAGAGTATATTTTAACTATAGCTTTAAGCTTAATAATCCTGATTAAATTACAATTAAACTGTCCTTAACAAAAAAAAAAAAAAAAAAGAGATGTTGAAAATCCAATATTGCAATAAAGAGTCCACTTACAGAAAGTGTTGGGGTCCTGCTGGCACTACAGACCTCACTGAGCTTGCCTGCCCCCACCCCCACCGGGGCTCCCAGGACCCAGGACCCCATGTCAGCCCCCCAGGGCCACCAGCCCCTGCCCCAGCCACGACGCTGCAGCAGGGCTGCTCTCCAGCTCCCCCAGCCCTGACCTGCCCGGCCATGGGTCCCACCGAGCCTGGCCTACCCACGAGCCCACGTCCTGGCCCGTCAGCCTGTCCCAGTCCCCGTGTCCTTGTTGGCCGTACTGGGGCTGTGCCAGCAGGGACTTGACAGCCTGTGCTGCACCCGATGGCAAGACTAACTTTTTAAGTTTGTAATTTTTCCCTTTCTCACATCTATCTGAATTCCTCTGCCTTCAACTTCCAGATGCTGTGCAACCAACATGCTAATATGCATGACATATCAGGGAACATGAGTTTAAAATAAGCTACCATATAACATTTGTACTGCATTTTTAAGAATACAATAGCGAAATGATCCCAGCCTTCTTCCATTTTGTTCACACTTTACTACATAAAGAACACCTTATTATATAAGGAAATAATGAACTTTCATAATCTCCTGTTACATGTCTATGCATCTTTACCTATACCTACATCCAGCTTCTCGACACGCAACCTATTTCTATTGACATACATCAATAGAAAGAGCAAAGAATTCTTATACGGCTTGAATTTGTTTGATGTGAATTCTTGTCAGACAGGTGGGAAATGAAATCAAAGCACAGATTCACAAAAGTGGACTCTTAGTCTCAACATCTGAATACACATGTATGTGATTGTCCTGGTTTCAGCTGGGATAGAGTGAACTGTCTTCCTAGTAGCTGGTACAGTGCTGTGTTTTGAGTTCAGTATGCGAAGAATGTTGATAACACACTGATGGTTTCAGTTGTTGCTCAGTAGTGTTTAGACTGAAGTCAAGGATTTTTCAGCTTCTCCTGCCCAGCCAGCAAGAAGGCTGGAGGGGCACAAGAAGTTGGCACAGGACACAAGCAGGGCACCTGACCCAAACTGGCCAACGGGGTATTCCATACCATGGGACGTCACATCTAATATAGGAACTGGGGGGAGTGGGGGCGGGGAATCGCCACTTGGGGACTGGCTGGGTGTTGGTCGGCGGGTGGTGAGCAATTGCCCTGCGCATCATTTGTACATTCCAATTCCTTTATTACTACTGTTGTCCTTTTATTAGTGTTATCATTATCATTATTAGTTTCTTCTTTTCTGTTCTATTAAACCGTTATTATCTCAACCCACGAGTTTTACTTCTTTTGCCGATTTTCTCCCCCATCCCACTGGGTGGGTGGGTGGGGGAGGAGTGAGTGAGTGGCTGCATGGTGCTTAGTTGCTGGCTGGGGTTAAACCACGATAGTGAGTTAATGGAAAACAGTACCATGTTGTAGATGCAGTACAGTAATTATTTGGGGGGGTAATTTATTTATTTTTTTTACATTTTATGACACCAGAAGAATCATCCTATCAGCCTATCATGAATTCATCCCTAAAAGCATTACAAAAAGCAAGTATTTTTTTTCTTTCTTTCTTTTTTTTTTTTTTTAATCTGCAATTACTCACAGCTCTTTTCTAGAGTTATGAACCACTAAGGGCTTCTATACACATAATATAATAAAAAGCGTGCTGCCCTCTACAACTGGAATCTGTAGAGTGAATAAAAGATAATATTTTTATAATTCAGTTTATTCCAAGAACAGTATGTTCTCTCAGATGGTATTGATTGATGGTTTAAATTATTCTCTGTACTTAAAAGTCAAAAAGGAAAAGAAAGCAAATGCTACATGGAAATGTGAAAGAATAAAAAGGGAAGCTTATGTTCAAAATGTATGTTTAGGCATGTAGTTTTATTTAAGAAGACTTAAAAGTAGCTATAACATCTGCATTGTGCTGGAAGCTATTACAAAGGACCTGTGGAGGACTTACCTTCCTGCAGCAGCAGCTGGAAGCCAGACAGGATATCATAAGCCTTAATACTTTTAAGACTCAGTGCTTATAGTGGGACAACTAAATTTGGCCCCTATCTCACACACTGATGTTAAAATTTATATCTCCTAAAGTTCAAATCAGTTACAATCACCTTAGACATTCTAGGGCATAAGAAACATCCTTAGAGGACTAGCAGATACCACAGAGGAAACCCATGCCTTTCAAGAAGACCGTGTTAAGTCTATGCAGGATAACCCAAGACATC
This sequence comes from Astur gentilis, assembly GCF_929443795.1. Classification (NCBI taxonomy): domain Eukaryota; kingdom Metazoa; phylum Chordata; class Aves; order Accipitriformes; family Accipitridae; genus Astur; species Astur gentilis. Next base: position 13,973,111 of record NC_064892.1, read on the forward strand.
TCAAAGAATGTTAGGTGTCTAACTGTGGGCAAAGGAATCAAGTCATAGATGTCTATCTAAATTATTATTATACATTAGCTATAAATACATGTGGCCATCTGAAGGACATTTCAAATAAATCAGTTGAATTATGCCTTTGTGCTCTCCCTTTTCATTTAAAGGGAGCCAAAGTTCATTAGCTTAGATATGGACATCTAAAGATGGGTGAGATTAATCTTGTTTCCAGTGTGAATGAGACATCATTTGCAGAATTGATTCCACATTACAGATAACCATTTGTTTCCATTCCTGTGGTTATTAGTTGCACTAGTAGCTCAGGGTAAGTAAACACTACTGAGACAAATTGCCCATAAATAAAACACTTATATTAAGAAGTAAGGTTAGCTATCTGTGTTAGCTATGTTCTTGCAAGAAATGTGATTTTATTTTTAATCTGAGGTGCTTTAAGGCAATGTAAGACATCAGTGAAAAAACAGGCCTTGAGGAGTTTAAGGCACGAATGAAACATGTACTCTTCACAGAAGAGCAAGAAACAAAGATGTTTATGAGAAAAAAAGGAGCAGCAACCGCAGCAAAAGAGTCATGGTGACTGATAACTTTAAGAGAGTGGGGGAGGAAATTATAAAATATTAAGAAATGCATAGAAACACAGGGGAAGAACTGCTGAATGATAAAGAGCATGGACTGGATACTGCCATGTCTCAGTCAAAATTTTTACGAGCTGTATTTGAGGAGAGCAAGTCAGTAGCTAAAGCCATGTAAGGGGAGGCATTGAAGATTTAGTAGCAGAAACGGTGTTAATGAATTGGATGGATCGCTTTTAATTTTTCTTCATTTTCCTTTGTTATAGAGGCTTCATGCAACTTATTTGTAAAATAGTAGATTTTTCAACCTTTAATGATCTGCATCAATATACAATTTCACTTCTCATTTTACATTGTTTTTATAACTTCAGTTCTCCTGGTGAATTTGCCTGGGTTTATTTTTTTCTTTAATTTTATTTCTGATAAAAGTTCTTGTAGAAAATATTGACTAAGTTAAATGCTTAGTTGGCTCCAATTACTTCAACTATACTTATGCACTCTTTCTTTAGAAAATTTATTAGAATTACTACCAAGTGGCACTTGAATGTCTTCTCAAATACAAAGTGTTTAATTTCAATAAATTGTGTGTGTTTCAAAAACTTGGAAAGAATCTCTTGATCTTTTTCTGGATTTCATGATGGTGTATGGGGAATTCAGCTGGACTTTTTTTTTGAGAGATCGTTAAGAATTGTATGAAGCAGAAATATATTTTAAGTAGCAGAAATCAACCACAGTGGAGGTTTGGCTATTCCTTCAAGCATCAGTTATAGTGGGACAATCATTGGGAATGGATAGAAAATACAGTTTAGAGAAAAGATGGCCTGAAACCATCAAGGATCCAGGACTGAGAAGAAGAAAAGCTTATTTTTTTTTCAGAATTGCTGGTCCTTTATTTTTGTTTTACTATTCTGCTGAATTCACGCACAAACCAAAGCAACTGATTTGTGAATCGATAGATATGTTTACTGTACATGAACTAATCTACTTAGAAAACGAAGGTATTAAGTATACAAGGACACTCCAAAAATGTGCATATGTCATTCAAAGTCATCTCTCCTTCAGTCATTCCAAAGCTATGTTCTGTTACCAAAGTCATTCTACAGGAATTTTATGCAAAATATCATAGAAGTTATTTTTAAGCTTTCAGCTTCAGTTTCAGTTGAAGCAAGTCAAGTCATTGCATGAAGGAGGCATTGAGCACAGTGCTACTGCAACGCAATGCCACGCTATGGTGCACAACAGTTGGGAGCAGCTTGGAGCACTGTTCTGTTAGCTTGGACATAACATCAGATTTATATAATCCCATGACTTCTACTGTGGAGACAATTTGTTTAGCAAAGGTCAAGACCGCATCTCTCTGAAGACACATCCTAACACCTAGCTTAGTAACATTGTCCAAGCATCAGTCGAAACCTCCTTCTGCCTGAGAAGTAAAGATGTCTAAAATGGAAATTTCCTCTTCAGGTATGATGACTGGAAACTACTTCAAATCTGGTACCAGAATCAAAATAGACTGAAAATCTCCTATTTATTTTAGTGTCAGGAGTTCTTAGAAATCTTACCCATACAGTGCTGGAGGTTGTAAAAATGTACATGCTTCCAAAGCCCCTGCATACATCTCTTTATCCAGACTCCGGAACAGGCACTGAGAACTCTCCATATTTTCCTCAGAGGCAGGTTGAATACCAGTTTGTATCCCAGTAGAGGCTACAGCAGAATCAGCCTAACAATACCAAAGTTATTTGTTGCCCACTATTTTTTTTCTTCTTGGTTGTCAGGTTATTCACTGAGTAGCCCAAAGGGGATTAGAAAATGGGCACTAGGATATGGTCATGTTTTCTTAGGTTTACAGTGACTGAAGAGATCTATCTCTTTGACAGAAGTATAGTAAATTGCATAAGGATATTTTAATAATAGCAGTGTAAAATGTAAAATATCAAGATAAAGAAATACACAAGATACTTCCTTTCATTCTCAATAAATATTTTTTCAGGAAAATACAAAAAGATTAACCAGTAAACCCCTCCTTGTCCACATACTTGAAATATGTTTCTTTCACGTTTCCTTGTATCACATTATCTTTATAAAGAAATAACTTAATTACAGTGTGTCTGATACATTTTTCACCCACAGTGAGCAACTGACTAAAACCCCTTAGGGATCAACAGCATTGTAGTGATTGTCTAGTTTCAGTCAGTTGGTGAGAGGGAAGAAAAAAAATCTCAAAAAGACTGGGTTTTTTTCAAGGATTTGCTTTCTTCTATTGATTATGAGAAGGCATTTTTGTTCAATATGTCAGTTTGTTCTTTCAGGAGCATTTCAGGAATTAATTACTTAAAAGACTTTTCAATTTGTTTTATACTACCATTACCTGGTGTGAATAAAAATCTATCTATCTATGTTTATTGCAGTACAAATGAAATGAAAGCTCTTTTAGCCATTTTGAGTTTGTTTTCCAGCCATATAGTGACAGGACATTTTGCAGTCTACCAGGAGACAAACAATCTGCTCATATTCCCGATAAATGAACAGTGTGATCTTTAAGATCTCCTGGGTTACCATGGATACCAACATGTATTCTGTCTAACAGTAAGTCACAAGATGTACTTACACCGTTTCTGAATTAAAAATCAGTTTTCAGAATTGTTAAACACAATAGAACAGTAGAGTTTGGGGGTTTGGGTTTTGTTTTTCCAAAAAGGCATAGTAATACTAAAGGTAGAAAAAAATTGATACTCACCAGTAGCCATTTACAACTTGGCATCTTCATCAGCTAAGCTGTCTTTCTTAGTTGCTGAGTGATAATGATTTCATTTTATGCAATTTTACCTTGAACTACTAAAGGTTACTATGGAAACCTCTACTCTTTTCCCCTCTTCACATTCTTTGAACAGGTAGTAAGCTTCACTATGTGGGGAAAGTGGCATATCCACTGAGACATTACTTGAAAATCAGCTCCAAATTGCTTTTACCATTCATAAGACAATGTTAAACTAAGATTTGTCAGACAGTCTTGTAGGAAAGAGTATTTTCAGGGGGGGAAAAGTTTATCTTTTAATATCTGCCAAACCCCTGTTTTTTTGACTTACTGAAATTTCATCATTACTTGAGTATCATGATTTATTTTTATAGCTACTGCAAAGTTTTCCAAGATGGAATATAAATGATTCCAGCAGTAATCAACATAATAAAAATGGTGCAAGATATATTCCCACACGGTTGTTCTTGGTTTTGGTTTTTGATTAGCTTACCATCAATTCTTATTTTTTACTTTTTCAACCATGTATCTGACTTATCTTGAAACTTCAATAGCCTGGTTTTCCCCCCCATCTGAATCATGCTAGCAATTCACTGTCACACTACAAGTAACGGATAGCATTAGCCAGCTCTTCTTTTATCACCTCCGATTTACTTCTAACTTTATAATTAGTTTCTAGAGCAGAATTCATGATACCTAATCAAAACCTATAAGTGGGTTCTTAACTACTCTTAATCTAAACCTTGGTTCACAATTTAGAATTTTGAAACATTTAATTTCAGACCAGCCTTTACCTTTGGCCATCAAATAATGCAATTCTTCATATGTTACAATCCAATCCTGTCCCCCAGTCTCTAAGAAAGCAAGCCAATGATCTGGGACTCTTATTTGTTTACATTTCTATTTACTCATGTAGAAAAAAAAAAAACCAAACACCTATAGTTTACTCCGTGTCATCTGGGTTTTATCCTTTATTTGGGTTTATCTATTTTGATTGGAAAAGTTCCAATATCAAAATTAAACTACACTCAGAAATAAAGCCAATAACAAATCTGTGACAATCATTTCTATAAGGCTTTTGAATGCCAGAATTTGATTTAGTATTTTTGGAAGAGACAACAGTAAAGACTTTACTTCACCTTTTGCATGCAAAGTGGGATTGAAGGGAAGAAGAGACCAGAGCCTACTTTTACAAGAGCAGATGTCAAATTATTCATCTCCCAAAGTTGCTCAGGCAATATCCAATGGTAAATCATTTTGTTCTGCTACATCAAAGACTTAGCCTTCTTCACCACCATCAACCAACACCACATTCAAGTACATGTATCTTACATTTTCTGATCATTCTGCCTAGTAAGCCTGGACAAATTATAATTTTTGTTAATATTTAGATGATAGGGTTTTGCATGGAAATTCATGTTCAGGGAAGCTTTTGTAAAACATGAAAATGTCAGACTGTTGTGGTTTAACCCCAGCCAGCAACTAAGCACCACGCAGCCGCTCACTCACTCTCCCCCATCCAGTGGGATGGGGGAGAAAATCGGCAAAAGAAGTAAAACTCGTGGGTTGAGATAATAACGGTTTAATAGAACAGAAAAGAAGAAACTAATAATGATAATGATAACACTAATAAAAGGACAACAGTAGTAATAAAGGAATTGGAATGTACAAATGATGCGCAGGGCAATTGCTCACCACCCGCCGACCAACACCCAGCCAGTCCCCGAGCGGCGATTCCCTGCCCCCCACGTCCCAGTTCCTAAACTAGATGTGACGTCCCATGGTATGGAATACACCGTTGGCCACTTTGGGTCAGGTGCCCTGGCTGTGTCCTGTGCCAACTTCTTGTGCCCTGGCTGGGCAGGAGAAGCTGAAAAATCCTTGACTTCAGTCTAAACACTACTGAGCAACAACTGAAAACATCAGTGTGTTATCAACATTCTTCGCATACTGAACTCAAAACACAGCACTGTACCAGCTACTAGGAAGACAGTTAACTCTATCCCAGCTGAAACCAGGACACAGACACTTTTAGCTCCACTTTTAGCTCCACTTTTTCTTTCAATGTTATTGAAATTATAATGAAAAATCAATATAAAATGTTATATTCCAGATTGAAGTGAAGGTTTCTATTCTTTCTTTTTCAGCTGCTAGAAAACAATAACCTGATATGTAGGCATGTAAAAATGTTCTTTCTCTACTGTTTATTTCCTTACTTTTACCATTAGCACTTTTTTTTTTGTTGGTTTGCTTTTTAAAAGATAGCTGAATATCATCATTTAAAACTTTTTGACCCAAACCAGAGGAATGTTCCCATTTTATTTTTCACATCCCAAAGCAATTTTGATATGGCATTTACTCTCAAAAGTGCAAAAATGTAAGCACCTGCTAGTTCAGGTTCTCCAAACTGATGAATATTTTGATAAACACATCACATCACATTAACACAATTCAAATTACCCTTAAATGAGCTCTCTGTTACATCAAGTTTTTAAACTTTTTGGTTTTAGCTATAAACCATTCTAAACAAATTGATTATTCAAAGGAAGCTAGTAATTTTGGTCTGTATGTTAAAGGACCATGCGTTTCTAGGGATAGATGAGACTTAAGGAAGCATGAAAGGTAAAAAGGCATTGTTGACATGTTCAAAGGTTTCTAGTTGTTCTTTTAGAACAGATAACAGAAAATTCGTTCATTAGTTTAAGAGGTACCATTATATGAAGAATAACATGTAAGAATTACATACTATTTACTACAATAATACTAACAATAAACCCAATGAATAATTGGTGGACTTGGCAGTGGCAGTGTTAGGATTATGGCTGGACTCTTAAAGGTCTTTTCCAACCCAAATGATTCTATGAAATAATAATTTTATTTTACTAGATCTTATTTATTATCAAGTATTTTTTCCTCATTAGGCAAATAAGTTATGTAAAGCCCATGTTTTTTTTCTCCCTGCTTGTATGTTTCCATAGTCATATGCAAAGTAATTTACTCAAAAAATAGCTCTAAGGAACCTGAAAAAGACTTTGAGACATTAAAAGTTTGTATTTTGGTTTAAAAAAAGTTGGTTACTTGCATTTAGTCCTTGTCCCACTCCAAAATAATTCACTTCCACATACTGGAATGCTGTCTCAATGTATGTAATATGGCTTGTATTAATCCACACAGAATTAAAGCTGAGGAAGAAGATGGAACTGTGGGAAGTGCACACAGACAAGAAAAATCAGAGGAGAAAATCATAATATCAGACTTTTATTAAATTGAGGATTTATGGGTTAAATTTCTAGGTGGTAATCTTGTCATAAGGTGTTTCTCATCAATATCTTTCTATGTATTTGTTTGATAATAAATGTCAGTGAATTAACATAGCCAATACTACCTGTTTTCAATAGATACCTAGTCAATACTAGTAGGTACAGTAGCAGCTAGTCAATACTGTCTGCAATATCTGCCTGTAGGCCTGAAAGATGATAGTAACTTTGATCATCAGGAGGTGGGAGTTTATGATGTAGCTGTTGTCCACCTTTTCCGTATCAGTTTTCTAGATAGGTCGCTCAGCTGTTGTGGCAGTATATCCCCCCCCCGCTGCCCCAGCACGAAACAAAACTTCTCCAGGAAGGGAGAAGGGGAAGGAAACCCTGGAGGCTGCAGGTTGAAATTTGAACTGGCCAGTCAAGATGCACCAGGTGCACTGAGGTGACCCTCATGGCCAATAGGGATTAAATGACCACAGGTCAGATTCGACAGGGGCATAAATGGGGCCCTGACAGAGGACATATTAGAATCAGTCCTCCGTAGAGCAATGGGCCTCCCTCTTGGGTTGGGACCTCCCTCTCCGGTTGGGGCACCGCCTGAGGTAACTCCTCCTGAGAGCCCTCAGCTTTTAGGTGAGTGATATGCGCATTTTGAGCCATCACTTTAAATCTTGGGGATTCTTGTCGCCTGTGTAATGTTTATTCTCTTTACATCATTAAGCCTGTGGTTTTATAAAATATTACTGGACTTCTAACTAACTTTTGCTGAAGAATAAATCTGAGTCTTAACACCTATTGGATTTGGTTAGTTGTGCATCTGTAACACCTGTGCCGGCCCATGTTAACTAGGAGAACTTTATTGCCAACAGCTGTTGGAGAATGGTGATAGAAGCTCCACAGCTCCTTCTGCTGTTGGCACTGGTTTGCGAGGAGTGACAGAGAAGTAAAAAAAGACAATGAATGCTATGGGTCTAGGATATTGGTTAGCATCTAATACAACATGCCATCATTGGGAGTGGCAGACCTGGAGGTCCTAGGCTGCCTTTGTATTTTAAATTAGAATGCAATTACCAGTAGTAAGGGAACAGGATCAAGTTCATACCTATTACAGCCTAAGTGTAGATTAGCATACAACAACAAATCACGCTTCTTTTTCTAGTCATGGTAATAAGTATCCATGTGAACATCTTTGTTTTCAGTCATCCTTAATTTAAAGTAACTGGGGTGAACATGTGAAGATTCCAAACCCCTGCTTTTGGCCCAATAGAAAAAAATTTAAAAAAAAAAGAAAAAAGAGAGATTCAGGGATTTCACTACAGGAAGCACTTACACTAAGGGTTTTTTTCTTCCTCATATTATCTTTCTGCATTTGAATTTTACTGTCCAGTTGTTTGATTCCTGATAATCACAAAAGGAAAAGTATAGGTCAACCTGAAAAAGCCTGTGTGATCTTCAGGTATCATTTTTTCTAAAAGCATCTGTTATGTGAGTCAGATACAGTTATTTTTATTACTTTTGACAAGTCTTCCATTTTTCATCAGTAGTACACCTTTTGCTATAAGGATATTGATCCTAAAAACACTTTTACTTTTAGGCTCCCTTCAGTTGTTATTTAACTATACATCATGTTTGAGGTCACCAGTTCTGACATTAGGTAAAACAATGACTGTGCTAATTCATTGACATTATCATCAAACAAAATTTACTTTGAAAGCAATTGCTTTTCCCAGCCAGTTAATTTTTAGTTGGGTGTAAAGACTGTAGTTGTGGATGTAAATTCTTAATGTCTACCTTAAACAGTCTGTAACAGACTTTACAGATGTCATTACAGTGATGGCTGGGGGAGAAATTTATGGGATAGATGACATTATGGATGGCAATTTGTAGAATATATTGTTTTTTAATGAGCATTTGATTAAGGCACAGTGAACTGGTGTTACAAGTTCTTTCTGAACTGTTTACCTCCTGTGGCAATGTTTCAGTAAAGAAGGCAGATAGAAGATCTCCTGTAGTTCCATGGTAATCAATACAGGAAAAGAGCAGCTCAAGATAAATTTGAAAGCATTGACAGAGGTTTGAAGGAATTAGATGATCTGAAATCACAGAAACAGATGGAAGATGGTGAAAACAAAACAAAATTAAAAACCTTTGAAGTCTAATTACAAAAAAAAAAAAAAGATCAGTATGACTATAGGCAAATTTTACTCAGTTGCTTTTGTTCAACCTGACTTGACATATTATGAATGACATTTTTTCAACCCTCTGCTGTCTTTTCAAGTACAAAATTCATGTTGATTCTGGTACAGTTATTGATATTCTTTCTGTTTCAATGTTGCACATACAGTCATTAAATTACTTCTGGGAAATTGTGAAATGCTGCTCCATAAATATGTGGAAGTAGAGGCTAGAAGCCTCAGAGGCTAGAAGCTGGAATACAAACTATCTGGGATGCATGGGTACCTGCTTTGTTTGTCATCCATATGGGTAGATCTTTGCCTTAACAGCTTTATACCAATCCATGCTATAATCTCACCTTTCTTTTATGTAGACTTAGCCTTAGAAAGAATGCTTTAGGTATATCCAGTTGGTGTTCACCTTTTCACTTTATTCCCAGCTAAAATTTTGCAAAGGAGATAATTGAGATCCAGGTTTCAAAGTCAAGGAGATTATAAGGCATTCAGCCACAGAAACCAACTTACATATTTGAGCAATTAGATTATACATCACTTCTCTCTATCCTTTCTAATGTAAACACCCACACCTGCAGATTATCTCAAACTGATAAACTGTCCAAAAGTACAGAATTTGTAATACCCTGGATAGGCAATTATTCTGCAGTATTAAAATATTAATTCAGCTAAGCTATCCTACATAAACTAGATACAAAAATAAAAAGAATGTTGCCATTGTGCAGGTTAATTTTAAGGACAAAAGCTTAAACTTTATCAGAATCCTTTTCTAATAGTTTTGAAAAAAAATACCAAAGCTGGTCTTGCCAGATGAGGAATAACATATTTACAAAAACTGCATAAATTATTATGATAATGGCTTTCTGACAATGCTTTCCCTTCCCTTCCCTTCCTTTCTCTTCTCGACCTAATATATGTTCTGCTTTTTAGGAGTGTTTCCTAGCAATTAGTCAGAAGAAAGTTCTAAATGCTTTTGGTTTTTTTGCATAGTTTGTTTATCAAAATGATATACATAATATATATCAAGCCATCACCACAATGATCTTTCATGTTTGTCTTATATTATTTAGACACACACAAAATTAAAGTTATTTTGTTGTGCTACCTCAGTGATGATGGAGTTAAAAAAAAGATGCAGTACCTTCTAGGATTAGACCAAATAAAAAATAGACATCTATATTTTGTAATTGTCTTTTCCAAAATTTTCTGTGTAGGAAGTGTATTAGTCAACTGATATGTAAGGTAATAAGTGAGGTTCGGCTCTACTTTTTTCATTCATTACATATTTAAAGAAATTTGAATGGTTCTTGGGGCAATTACCCTGTGCAAATTGTTATATATGTAATCCTTCTTCTCCATGACCTCTGCTATAACTTTTTTTGGCACTTCAAACTTTGGTTATTTCTGTTGTAAGGTTCTGAAACCTTGCACTGATATAGCACAGCTGTGTAGTCTTGGCCCAGACCTCCAATACAATTGCTAAGTTGTGAGAAAGAGCTATGAAAATGTCTGTAGAGGCATAAGAAATGTAAAAATATAGATGAATGTAGAATTTTGGAGGAAATGTGCATCAAACACAGTATAACCAGCTGGTCAAGAGAGGTGATTATCCTGCTGTATTCAGTGTTGGTGCGGCCTCACCTGAAGTACTGTGTGCAGTTCTGGACCTCACAATTTGAGAAGGAAGTTAAGGTACTAGAATGTATCCAGAGGAGGGCAACAAAAGCTGGTGAAAGGGCTGGAATGAATGTCTCGTAAGAAGCAGCTGAGGATTTGGGGTTTGTCTGGTTTGGAGAAAAGGAGGCTGAGGGGTGACCTCATTGCTCTCTACAGGTTCCTGCAGAGGGGAAGGGGAGAGGGAGGTGCTGAGCTCTTCTCCCAGGTACCCAGTGACAGGACAGGTGGGAATGGTTCAAAGCTTTGCCAGGGGAGGTTCAGACTGGACATTAGGAAGCATTTCTTTACCGAGAGGGTGGTCAAACACTGGAACAGGCTTCCTAGAGAGGTGGTCAATGCCCCAAGCCTGTCAGTGTTTAAGAGGCATTTGGGCAATGCACTTAATAACATGCTTTAACTTTTGGTCAGCCCTGAACTGGTCAGGCAGTTGGACTAGATGATTGTTGTAGGTCCCTTCCAACTGGAATAGTCTATTCTGTTCTATTCTATCCTAAGTAGAAGCTTAAGGATTCAAGAGGAAAAATATCAGTTTGGAAAGGCATGAAAATCTGAAAGGAAAAACACAGTCGTCATTCCATTGTTAGTGAAGTAATTGGTTTGTCAGTCATCAGGGTTTTTTTTCTGATGTCACCGGTGTCAACATATTTGAATGGTAATGGTGATTTATCAATGATGAAGATGTTTGCAGGGAGCAGCAGAAGCTGACTCTTCTTTCCTGACTGACATCTGCCTTGCCAGCAATAACCCCTCCAGTATTGTTGTGGAAGTGCTTGGAGCATGGATGCTTCCCCTAGCATCTCATGAAATTCTAGTTATTTTTCATGTGAGTTGGAAAATAAAGATTGCTTTATCATTTTTAGGTTGAATGTATTTTTGGAGAGTCTCTGTGCACAGGCAAAGATACCTGAACAAAGTGACTCAAACAGGGGCAGTATCATTTAGGATACAAGAAATGGTCACATCTTTAAAATCTGCAACTTCAAAGAGAATCCAAGTCTGGTGGGTTTGTTGGGTGTTTTTTTTTGTTTAATTTTGTTTTGTTTGGTTTTGGGGGGGGGGGGGTGTCAAATTGAGTCAAAATAACTATCATAATATCTCAGTGACTAATGCTGTAATTTCATAAGGTTTAATGACTTTCAGCATTGCAAAGAAGTTCCCAACTCTCCTCACCCACTTCATCCCTACCACCACTGCTTGTTTCTGTCCTCACATTTTGCTCACCATTATCTCAGTATAACTCTTTGCAGGAGTTTGGTATATATTTCATTTCTGAAAGGACAGACCAAAATTAAGCCTGTCTTTGGAGGGTTATCTTCAGCTCATTTAATTTTGAGATGCATTTACACATTACAGCTAGACTGATGTAATAGATGTGTTGTGGTTTAAGCCCAGCCGGCAACTAAGCATCACGCAGCCGCTCACTTACCTCCCTCACAGTAGGATGGGGGAGAGAATCAGAATGGTAAAAGTGAGAAACTTGTGGGCTGAGACAAAATTTAATAGGTAAAGCAAAAGCCACACATGCAAGCAAAGCAAAACAAGGAATTCATTCACTGCTTCCCATCAGAAGAAAATTAACTCTATCTCAGCCAAAACCAGCACAAGATGCTACAAGGGTCTGCGTAAGGTCTCCTCCAGTCCCAGTGTTAGCACTGGCACAGGACAGGGAGAAGGATGGAGGGGTCAAGCAGGGAAGGAAGGGAAGGTGAAAGTGGCTCAGTGATCACTAGACACTCAATAAGCTTAGTTGCCAAGAGAGACCTTAGGGATCCAGATTTAAAACACTGTTTTGCAAACGCTTGGAGCAGCGTAACTGAGATTGTAGAGAATGAAAAAAAAGAGAACAAAAATCTGAACTGTAGGCAGAGGAAGAATTTCTTATGTCCAAACAAAACCAGCATCCCATGAACCTATGGCCACAGGAAACAGACTCTGAAGCCCAAAGGTAAGTGAGCATTCATTTAGGATTCCTATTGGTTTCAGCTGGACTACAGAGATATCTCTGTATTTGATGGTCAAAGTAAAGTTTCAGAACTCAGATCTGTGGTATATAAAGCCATTTGAGACTAGATCTGGTCAAAAGTCTCCTAATTATAGAGTTACTGTGCAATTTTTCATGTTTTCAATCTATAATTGAGATTCTTGAATGAAAAAATGCACATAATAATGAAGTTGCTTTTAAAGCAGGCAGATTGAATTGGCATTAAGCCAACCTACCACTTCATTGCATTATGGTTTTGAGTTATATTTACTGTACTTTAAATAAGAATATCTTGCTAGTGGTGTGATACATACTCCATATAAAAATCATTCGTGGGAGGGTAAGCAACAAACACTACATTTTGCTACAAAATGTAGGACAATTTATAAGAACTAAAGTTGGATAAAAACACTAGCAAAACTACAACAATTTAAGTCTGGTTTCCTAGACTTACTATGACTGTGCCATTTTAATGTCTTTCTTCTATCCCATATTTTTTGAATTTTGAATTCCTGTTTCAATGATACCTTACAGTGGATTTGAGATCACGAAGATAAATAAGTTTGCATATGTTTTGTATAATATTGGTAACAATGTAGGCAAGACTGATATATCTGTACATTTATGTGGAGGTAGAAGCTTATGAAAATTCAGATGTTATTAATTCTGAATTATTAATTCATACTTTATATACAAATATATATATTCAAAATTCAGCATTGACATTTTCTAGAGGTCAGAGAGATGATTATGGAAATTGTAGAACTGTGAAAACAAAACAGAATAAAAATTTAGTGGAAGAAAAGCTTTCCTTTCTTAATTAACTTAGAATATTGGAAGCTTTCAAGTGCTACTAAATGTCCTTTCTAGTTCTTTTATTTTTAAAAGTTTTCCTTTCTAGTTCCTTTATTTTTAAAAGTTTTTGGAATGTTTCGGGTTCTTGACATTTAAGGTATTTTAAAACCTCTATGGAGTTCCACATGGACATTTGCTGAGCAAGTTATAGAGGCCTTTTTGTGCACGTTGTGGCTCAGGTGAGCCTTTATCAATCAAAAGATTTTCTCAGAAGCTGAAAATCATATTTCCCATAGGGACATTCTGATAACAGAATGTAGTGTGTGTCACAGAGAAGTTCTCAGTTACCCCTTGGAATCACAAAGATGATCTTTAGAAAAAAGTCTAAATTCCTGCTATAGCACTTGCAGTCTTGTTTTGAAGAGAATCTCTGTTTAAAAGCAAAATGAAGCTGATAATATTTTTAGAGGCCCATTGTCTTGTGGCAACTTACCCAGATGGTATGATATCAAACAAGTTCTTCTGAACTTCAATTTCATTTTTGTGATTTTTTTTTTTTTTTTTTTTTTAAAGTACAGCCTGTTTTTTTCCACTTCATGACAAAGAATAGGTCTGAAGTTTGCCTTGAGTTTCCAGAAAGCAATTTAGCAAACAATTTTTATCTTTTTGAACAAACACTGAGAACTATCAAAAGCTTTTGTTCCTGAGAACAAAAATGACACAAGTGACTGTCAGATATTTTTGAAGAGCATTTTCAACTTTTACTTTAAATACTTCAGCATAAATGACTGAGCCCAATACACCTATATCTTTTTTCTTTATAAATATATTGACCTTAACAGACTCCGTCCAGACTCAGACTATTCTAAGTGTAAAAAGCAAAAAATTAAAAGAAAGGGAAATTGAAATGCCTGCATTTGTTGGCTATGTGCAGACATTCTAAGAAGAGAATTATTTACAAGGAATTCATATGTAAAGTGAAATTACTCCAATTAAACTAAACAGCTACAGATAAAGTCAAGATGGTGAAATAGTTACAAAGGCAGCTCTTAAATCTAAGTATCTGCTTTTACAGAAGCTTCACCTGGAAATCTGAAAACATCCAATGAAAAAATAGTAATAATTAAAACAAAAAAGGGTCATCTTCACCTCACGTTACTTTCTCTCGGTATTTTTGCTAGTAGTACTACATCTTGCAAAAATATACATTCTCATTTCTTAGCATTCTTGCACTAAGTATGTAGTGGTAAAGAGTGGTAGAAAGAGTGGTATATAGTGGTAAAGAAATAAGTGTTAAAGCAAAATATTTTTTAAATAACTTCACAACAGTTACAAAGTAGTATTCAAAAGCTATGTTTTTTGTCACTTTTGTTTGTAGTTTATTAACTTTACAGTAACATTTCTTCTGTACAACTGCCTTAAGTCTGGACAAAGTGCTTGACATAATCTATTAGACAGCAAGAGTTCTTTCACCTTTTCCTAACACATCTAGAGCATGGTTTAATATTTCATGCAAACAAATCCAAAACATATTATTCATCTTGCAAAGCAAACCACTTGAAAGTAGAGAAGAAAAAAATAAAAATCAGAATGCTTGTGGAATGTAGTAAATGTAATCTATGGTTCTTTGCACATAGTTCCACAGAAGTGAATCCAAACTGCAATCACACTGTTGTATCCTGTTTCTAGCTTCCTCACATCTCCTATTCTTCCAATAGCTGACTTTTGCTTAGTAGGAGCTTTTAAAAAACTCTTCCCCTATTTGAGATCATACCCATTTCCCTAGAGAAAAGTAAAAATAAGTCTGTTTTAACAGAGAGATTTAGATTACAGAAATTTCCCTTTCCTTCTCCTTAACCTCTCTCTGTCAGTCCTGCAAAGCTCCCTTGGGAGCTTTTAAGTTTTGAGATTGAAATGGATGGAGTTATAAAAAAAATTCAAATGCTCCAGTAAGGTTTTGGCTGTATTTTGCAGTAGCCTCACAAGTATAATGCCGGAGCTCCCTTTTCTGTCCTTTGAAAATGACTCCCAAAGGCAACATACTGGATCTATTCCTCATCCTCTGAATAGTTTCATGTGCAGATTTCCAAGTCACCTAAACATTGCCTTTAAAGCACTCCGTGCTTTTCAAGACATTTTTGCTTCCTACAGGTGAAATAGGACATGACATAAATAAATATTTTATGTTGCCCCATTTCTTGTCATTAAGTTGTCATATCAATAAAAACCAATCCTCATGAGGAACTAATTTTTTTTCTGGAAACGATTGTTGTGTACTGTCATCCTTTGCTGTCTGTAGGCCTAGGACATGAAGTTTTCAAAACATAAGAAATCTAGTCCATTGACAACCTTGTCCTTAAAAAAAAAAAAAAAAAGGTAAGGCAAAACTGAACTTAAAATAATTTATCCTGAATTCGAAAGATAGCTGGAGCAGAGGAAAATTCTTGTTCTCTTTTGCCATAACAAAATAAGAAAAATTAGCAAAGGGTAAAATGGGACTGAATGCACACTAGAACATCATATGCCAGTGTACTAACTTTTAAACTTTTAAAATTTATTTTATAAGGGAAACTTTCACCTTAAAATGTTGAAATTTAACTGCCTGTGGAACACTTAGGTTAAATCTAGCTGTTAAAATTAGCTGTTAAGAAGTTTGACAAGAAATAGGAATCTGAGATCCCTCTCCTTCACCAGATTTTCCTCTTATATGGATTCTTTTCTTTGTTATAATAAAGACTCATCACAGTTATAAATAACAGCTCACAGTTCTCTTTACTTGCTACCTAGAAGTATTCCATGTCTGGAAAGGAATTACACTGAAAGAGCTGCTCAAATTTCAATAAAACATTTTTGCCAACATATGTCAATTTGTTGAAACATTTCTTGAGATACTGTAATTACAGAATGCAGACATTGCTGTGATGGAAACATAACTTACTTGTCCCTGTCAGGTCCTCCAGTTACACAGGTGCCTGGTATGTGAATGTCATAAGACATCTAGTGCTTCTGGTGTGAAGAACCTCAAAAGCCATAGCTTCAGCATGGCTAGGGAACTATGAACCAAATTTCAGAAGAGATCAAGAACTTTACTGTAGGGCAATCAGTAGATTCAGGAGGTGAAATCCCTGAGGTTTCCCTGTCTAAAGAGATCAGTCCAACCAGGCTTTGAAAATCCCACAACCACTGTGTGAATTTATGAGTTTTGTTGTTCTGTATCAGTGAACAGAAGTACTAAAACTGATATAAATCACTTCAATTTCATTCAGACATTGCAATACATACACAGTGTGTTTCATTCCAGAAATAATGCATTTCAATATTTTCAACAACACAGGCATTCTGTTTTGTGTGGTTTTGGGTGTGGAAGAACACTGGTCTGAATTAAAATTTCATATTCAAATCCAGGTTTTGAAATGGCAAAAAGACCACAAAACCTAAGTTTCAACTTTGTCTAATGGCAATAATTATTCCAGAGGATAAATACATAAGAAGAGAGGGAAAACCTTGTTTAATTTCCATTTGTCAAACTCCCTTCAGAACATCTATCATTGAGTCAGTGGATAAAGTTAAAATTTTTACAAAGGTACCTAGAAAAGTTACTTTAAGATCAGCTTTCATACTTCAGGTAACTTTCAGTAGTTGGGTAACTCTGTTTCTTTAGCTGAAGAGATATATAAGCTGAATTAAATTTAGTCTAATTCACAACAAAAAAGACCAATTCTAAATTGAGTTGTTTCACATTTACCATGGGCTATCAACATGTTAAGCACGGAGGCTCATTTAAAGAATGCAGACACATTAAATTTCTAAGAAATTTGATCAACTATCCAAGTCCTGGAGGTAAGGAGGTATTTTAGAGCACAGACAGAAAAGACGTCATATTTCATAAAATAAAATATTTACCTTATAAAAGATATTTATTTTTAATATAAAATAAATATCCCTGCTTCAGGAAAGGCTTGTCTCTGTGAACCTGCTCATGCCTGAGGCTACTTTCTTTATTTTTACTGATCACTTGAATAGCTTCTGTTAACATTTGGGGGATTATTCCATCACACTAGACAAACAAGTGAACTGTGAGGGACCGTTTTCAGTCTAGGAAGTGTCTCCAAAACAAAATTATCTGTCTTAACCCTCTATGATTTATGGATGTTGAATCTCACAAAAGTTTGTTTTTATCTGCACAGAACACCCTACTCAAAAAAGCTGAACGCATTAACTATTGCATGTTGCTCAGTGGCTATGTCCACGCAGCCAGCTGGCTCTTACCACTAGATACAGAGAAGAAAAGCTTCTTCGTTTTGCGTTCATCATTGTGGGATCATATCCCAAATTCCTCAGCCAGTCTTTTGGCCTTTAGTAATCTGGAGGATGTAACAGAATACCAGCTGGAAACAGGACCTAAGATTAAACCCTCAGAAATTCCTACCTGGCACCACTTTCAAGCCACTATAGCAACAAATAACAGTGCTCCCTGGTAGAATGCTGTTGTTGCAAATAAGCAGCAGCTTGTATTCAGCAGCTTGCTGCCAACCAGCTCCAGTTGGCTGAATAGTTTGTGCAGCTGTTTTCACAACAGCATCAGCAGTTATCCCACCCCAGCTGTACCAGGAGGAAATGACAGCAACTTATATCAGCTGCTGCTGAAGGGTCTTGGATGTGCTTTACTTGTTAAAGCACCATTGATAGGCTCATAAAATAATTATCAACATGTCTTCTGGAATCTTCCTTAGCTGAGGCAGCCTATGAAATAGGGCAAAAATAAATGGATGGAAATACAAGGAGGAAAATTCTGTCTAGTAAATGTAGTTATTAGAGCCTATAAATGTATTTATTGGGACTAACTTAGCATATATGAAAGGTTTGTAGTCATATCAGCATGGGTAGCTAGCAGTACTGGTTTTGGCTCGGATAGTGTTACATTTCTTCATAGTTGCTTTTACGGTTCTGTTTTGGATTTGTCATTAAACAGTGTTGATAACACAGGGATGTTTTCGTTACTGCTGAGCAGGGCTTACACAGAGCCAAGGCCTTTTCTGCTTCTCACACCCCACCCCCCCCCAGCGAGTAGGCTGGGGGGGCACAAGAAGTTGGGAGGGGACACAGCTGGGACAGCTGACCCCAACTGACCAAAGGGATGTTCCAGACCATATGATGTCATGGTCAGCAGTAAAAGCAGGGGGAAGAAGAAGGAAAGGGGAAACATTCTGAGGTAGGGTGTTTGTCTTCCCAAGTAACCATTACACATGACTGAGCCCTGCTTTCCTGGAGATGGCTGAACACCTGCCTACTGATGGGAAGTAGTCAATTAATTCCTTTTTTTTCCTTTGCTTGCATGTACAGATTTTGCTTTTACCTATTAAACTGTCTTAATTTCAGCCCCTTAGTTTTCTCACTTTTACCTCTCTGATTCTCTCTCCCATCCTGCTGTGTTGGGGAGTAAGCAAGAGGTTGTGTGGGGCTGAGCTGCTGTCTGGTGTTAATCCACAACACTAGCCTTTTAACTTAGAAAGGTTATGGTAGTGGCTTGTTAACCAGAGAGGAAAAAACAAGATCAGAGTCTGTTTGTTTTTTTGTTTTTTTTTTTTTTTTTTTTTTTTTTTTTTTTTTGGGGGGGGGGGTGTGTGTCCCTTTTGTTCTTTTTTTTTTTTCCTTTCTGGTTAAGGATTTCTTACTGGATTGTTTGAGAATAAAGATTAGCTGAAATAATATCAAAGTAATGGCAATAAGATAGGATGTTGCAATGGACATTTAAGGGAGCTTGCAAAAATATGTCTTAATGATATCAGATAGACACAGAGATATGGAGTACAATTATTGTGGAAAATAAGATTATTTTTTAAAGTGCATAAAAATGTTTAAGGATGTTGTTCTTGGAAACTTTCTTTCACAGACTTCTGGCTTTAGTATTCCTGTAGGCAATGTTAAAAAAGTGTTAAGAATCCTGAACTAGTTCTGTCCTGTTGCATTGTTTTGTTTCATGATGGAAGAAAATTGTTATGTGTTAAATAATAAAAGACTAATTCACTTCTCAGTATGTTTTTATGTCTATAAAACATTTATGAATTACTTCAATATTTTTAGTATCAGAGACAAATTTTCCAGAAAGACAATCAAATCAAATCAATTTCACCTACAAAAGCATCAACCTCTTGCTGTCATCTTTTTCTAGGAACTGCGTGTTCTACTCTTAGGCATTTTTAGAAATTACTCCCATGTAATCTATAATGAATAAGAATACTGAACTCATCACCCCAGGATGAAAGAAAGCACATTTACTTCTTAAATGCCTGTCTTTCTATTCCCTGCATCTCAGGAAGTATTTAGTATTATGTAATTAACATTCCTCATTAATTCTGGAAGAGAAGAGTCTCCTCCCCCCACCCCTTGCTTTTGATTACAACCTGTTCAGGAGAGCTTTGTAATATTTTGCTTGTTTGTCCATAATCCTTAACAAAAAAAACTGTTCACAATATGCCCATAAAGCTAGGAAATTTAGAGAGTTGGGACTTCAGGACATTGATAAAGCTTCAGTATTTATATTCTGGACTTTAATATATCTATATATAAAAAAGATAGTTACAATCACATATGATCCAATCTTGTGCTGCCTGCTTATAGCACATTGACAAATAGCATGGAATGTATTTATTGAGCACTAGAAAAAGTAATAAATAAACCCCTGTTTTTGAAGAATAAGCTTTAAAGTTTAAATTTTATTCCAGTTCATTCTAATGCTCCTAATATTCATCCATTATTAGAATTTCATTTCATAGCATATGGAATCTCTTGTATCAAGATAAACACTGTAGGTGCAGAGGCTTATTTTTGTAAACAGTGGTTAGAACACACACTTCAGTGCAATGGTTATGGCTTCTTTTTATTTCTACCTCTTAATTGGTAAACATATTTATATTTGCAAGGAATTGTTTTAATACATATACATAACTATTATCATAATTACAAAAATGTGTTTATATACAATAATATAGTACTCTAAATTTGCTTCTATACAGTAACATACTACTCAAAGTAATTCGAGTAACCTTATATTAATATGTAAACAGACTATAAAGCCTGAAGTGACCAACAGGGTCATTTTGTCTGAGCTATCTATGCTATAAGAGTCCTTGAAACAAAACCCTGTTTGAACTAAATTTTTTTCAAAGAAAACTATTCCCAAAGAATTTTTTGTCATCCTTCCTGGTTAATTGTTCTGAAGTGTCTCACGCACAATATAATAGGTGAAAAATTGGCTGAAGCATCAGGCTGGCCCAATTTTAGGGCCAGTTCTCTTCAAGATTTTTATCAATGACCTGGACAAAGGAGTTGAGTGCACACAAAGCAAGTTTGTTAACAAATACTAAGTTAGGAGGAGCTGTTGATTCCCTTGAGGGTAAAGAGGCCTTACAGAGAGATCCTTATAGATTAAAACACTGGGCAATCATCAACTGTATGAAATTTAACAAGGACAAATGCCAGATTCTGCACGAGGGTCAGTGTAATCCTGGATGTATATATAGACCGGGGGACAAGAGGCTAGAGTGCAGACCTGCAAAGAAGGATCTGGGTGTTTTGGTTGATGGTCAGCTCAATATGAGTCAACAATGTGCCCTGGCAGCCAAAAGTCTGGCAGCCAACCATATCCTGGGGTGCATTAAGCACAATATAGCTAACTGGTCAAAAGAAGTAATTGTCCCACTATACTCAACATTGGTGTGGCCTCACCTTGGGTACTGTGTGCAGTTCTGGGTTTCACAATATGAGAAGGACATAAGAATATTAGAATGTGTCCAAAAAAAGGGCAACAAAGGAGGTGAAAGGACAAGAGGGCATGACTTCTGAGGAGCGGCTGAGGATACTAGGTTTGTTCAGCATAGAGGAGACTGAGGGGTGACCTTACTGCTGTCTACAACCTCCTCATGAAGGGGAGTGGGGAGGGAGGTGTTGATCTCTTTTCTGTGGTGTCCAGTCATAGAACACAAGGGAATGGCTTAAAGCTCCATCAGGGGAGGTTCAGATTGGATATGAGGAAAAGGTTCTTCACTGAGAGGATGGTCAACCACTGGAACAAGCTCCCCAAGAAGTGATCATGGCCCCAAGTCTGCTGGTCAGTGTTCAAAAAGCATTGGATGACACTTTTATATATATGGTTTAACTTTTAGGTTTCCCTGTGCGGAGTCAGGAGTTGGACTCGATGATCCTTGTGGGTCCCTTCCAACTCAGGATATTCTATGATTAATATTAATCTGAATCTGTTTAGGCTGAGGTTCGGTTCCATCTGAATTTGTAATGCCTTTATCTGATAGGCTGAAGAAGTCTATTAGAGTTCAATTCTCCATGTAGGTACTTAAAATTGTTAAAAGTTACCCACTAACCTTCTTTCTTATCCAGTAATCAAACTGAAGTCTTTGAGCCTTTCCCTGTATTCAGTTTATGCTTTAAATATGGGGGTGAAATAATAGATTGGAAAGTCAAGAATGAGGTGTTAGCTTTTCTCATGACAAATTAAATGACATGATGTTATTTACTTTGTTGTATTTAATTCCAAAGTGCTTTCAAGAAAGCTTCCTCTCTTTGTTCTCTGTCCTTAAGAAATAGAAGTCAGCAATCAGTAATTTTGACTGAAAGACAGTATAGGTAAGTAAGAAAGAGGAGAAAGGGAAGAAACTTTTCCTTACCTGAGCAGTTTTAGGGTTTGTTTTTTGTTGGTGGTTTTTCTGCCCCCCTCCTCAATATTCCAAAAGGAGAAAAAACACACACACGTACACACACACACACAGAAAAAAGTGAACATACTCATTTCAATTTCTGTGTTTAAAATGAAATAGAAGCTGTAAATTTGGTATACCTTACATCCTGACCTCTCTGATCTCTCCCCATCCACAGAATATTTTGGATCTTGCTTGTGAACTGTCTGTGCAAATGTAGTGCACACCTTCAGGAACTCGAAGTCAGCTCTGCTCTGGAAGCCATGTACTGACATTGGTAGAGGTCTCCAGTACTTCTGCAGACACAAAGCAGGTAAAGCTGGTCATGAGTAAGGCTGGTTCATCCTTAGCAGACAATAAATTTGCAGCATGCTAGCTCAAAGATTCACCAAGAGGAAAAACAATAGGGGAAAAACTACTTATAGAAGAAGGAACCATATCTCTGTAGATAACTCAAGTGAGATAACAGGCTAAAATGTTACCAGATATTTGGTATCAGTACAAAGTTTCATTATAAACAACAGTCCCATAATATTGAATGGATAATAACTTAACTTTGTTATCATTTATTTGGATTTCTGATGGCATACTGAAATATTCTATTAAAAGATTACGGATATGAATCCACATTAATCAAAGGCAAGAAATTCAAAGACCTCCTTAACTCAGCATTTCTGAGTGACTGTACTGCTGAATTAATTCATCTAGAATTGTAAGAATGCAAGATCATCGAATAGATTGTGCAGCCTTTCTAATTTATCTCTGCTATTTTTACTCAATTCCATGAGTGGCAATGGGAAGTTTAGGGTTAAATAATTCCTTCCTCATATTTGTGCATAGAAAGGACACGCTACAAGCAGTTGTCCAGTTGTACACTGATGGAACAGGAACACTTTAAAAGACTTACTTATTTAAAGGATAGAGGGAAGCTGTTTATTACTGCTGCTTTGTTTCCCAGATGCTTCAAGGCCAAGGAGTGTGACTGGTAGATGAAGGAGTCTCTATGGCTACAATTTTATTTACTCTCTTTTTCTGACAGCAAGAGTATAGGTTATTCATTGTTTTCCTGATAAGACATGTCTTTAAAAGCTGTGGGTAGATATGTTGTGATATTGATGACCTGACAACTTCAATGCCATCATCACATGCCATTTTACCTTCCTTCTTCTGCTGTTCTTTTTGTTGCCCCCACATCCATACAGTCTGCCATTCTCTGTCCATACCTATTTTATCATTTTTATTGCAAGCATCTACACTCTAAATTATGGGATAATGAAGTTTTCTGGTATTCGTAATGCTCTCCTGGCTGTGAGGACTATGTAGTTGAATTCTTAGGTTATGTCCAAACTAGTAACCTACAGAAGACCAAGACCTGGAGTCAAAATTTTGTCTGCTATCATGCAAACTCTTTAAATTAAAACCACTTAGCTTGGTTTTCACCCATGCCAGTTAACTCAAAGACAAAACCTGAGCCTGTCCAGAGAATAGCAGGGCCTGGAGACTTTCCCAATAAGAAGGTGGCGACCCTGTTCTGGAGGAGAACCCATATGTACTACATGGATGCCAGCTGTGCCGTGAATTTTGCCATCATGTCTGAAGAACACTTATTGCTCATGTCTATGTACTACCATCCCTATAGGTTCTACTCTCAGATGAAGTACAGCCCAACACTCACGGGTTTTTTTCCTGAATGAGTGCTCTACCACCAAATGCCTGTGCAATATGATCTTTTGCCTCATAAGACACCCAGTTCAGAAAGAATGCTTGGTAGTGAGAATTCAAAGCAAGTGGAAGTATTTAGTTTTTCCCATCATTTCTATGTATAAAAAATAATCCTAGAATCAACTTCCCTCTCTTCTAGCATATCCTTGTAATACTCAGATGATGGTGTATGAGTTGTTACTCTATGCAGCAAGTAATACTATTTGTCATACCCCATTTCTTGAGGGATATAAGGTCACAAAATAATTTTGTGTACAAACTCAATGTAATCCTGAATAAATACGAGGACCTGTACCACACTGAATACTGCATCTCAATTTTTTGCCACTTATTTTTATTTTTATTTTGCCCTATACATTTGCTCAACGATAATCCATGACAGGCAACCCTGAGACTTTGATTAGCTGCTCGAATATGATACAGAAGGTTTACTGATGTTATCAATGCGTTGTTAACGGAATTGATTAGTATTTAAATCTGGATTGTTTAATTATTTACAATTAAAGAAATTTGACTGTAGATACTGAGTGTTGAAAAAAGAAGCAATACTGACTGACCAGTTATTATAGATAGCTATCTGTGCTTAGTTAGGGACTCATCATGTACTGAGCAGAAAAACATGTGTAAGGTATTTTGATAAAGGTCTTTGAGATTTTGTCTTCTAGGGCATAGTATTGGTAGTGAGAAGTTCACAAGGGCTGATTTTAGAAAGGACAGGTAAAAATCACAGCTAAGGGCTGGTATACAAAAAAGAATCAGTGATCATATAATTTTGAAGATGTTTTGATAAATGTTTCTTTACAGTTGGTTGGCATCCATTCACAGATGCTACTGTATAAGGAAAAGCTTCAGCAGAACTTTGAAAGTTCTGTGAAAGACACTGTGAAACAGTATTAGAAGACAAACGTTAAGAACCATTAAAAAATGCCCTTTTTCCACCCCCTTACCACCCCACTTCATATCACAACTTGGAACCTGAATTCCTGAAAACAGACAAATTTTTGTGGCAAAAGATAACATGACAGGAAATTGTGTGGCAAAGTGTTCAGACACGTCAATAGCCTGTCTTTTTGATGACTGAATACATATAGTCATATCACTTCTGGTACGCTGTGTAGTACTAAAAAGAAATCAGCATTAATGATTTTTTCAATTTACAAATAGCTGCTAATCAAGATTTTATAGAGAATTTTCCATACATGCTGTCTCTTTCATTTTCTTGCTTTATATAGCATTTTTAATTTTCCTATATAAATTATGTACTGACATTTGAGACATGCTGTCATGTAAGAAACCATATTGTACTATACCACTTTTAGTTACACAGTTTTCAAAAACATGAGGTCCTATCTTTCAGCTGTTAAAAATCATTCTGCAAATCTGACCCAGTGTGTGAATATTTTAATTTTTTATGTTAGATGTGTTGTCTTGTTAAGCAAATATGAAGAAGTTTAAATAAGATTTTTAACATTGTAAATAAAAGTGATTACATGATTTGAAAAACATTTTTCTAAAATCCTTTGGGGAACTGGAACATGAGATCTACTTCTTACCATTGACTTTTTGGAATTTAGATATTTGGTTTTGATTCCACTATTTCACAAAATACCTAATCTTTAGGCATAGATTGGGTGGCCAGAACCTGACTGTATAGAATAGAAATTCTGAGCTGTAAGCCCTACAAGAATATCATATTGGAATTCCTGGAAAAGGACATTGTAAATCATTCTGTATATAGTAATATATATAGAATATAAATAACTTTAAGTACATAGAATATATACTTAAAATTTCTTTTAATAAAAAAATAAGAATGAAGGAGAAAAGATAGTCCTTTTAGGATGACCTTGTCTGATAAAGATATATATATCTCCCCCTTGGGGATAGGGGAAGAAGGCAGAGGAGTTGGGATTGAAGGAAAGAAGTTGAGCCTAAGAAAGAGGAGGAAAGTGGTTTTAGTTTTGGCTTTGTTTCTCACTATCCAAAAATATTTCAACTGGGAAAAAATTAAATTAGCTTTCCCTGAGTTGACTCTGCTTTGCTTGTGGTGACAACAGGTAAGTGATCTCCCTGTCTTTACCTCGACACATAAGCTTTCTCATCTTATTTTCTTCCCCTGTCCTATTGGGGAGAGAGAGTGAGTGACTGGGTGGATATCTGGCAGCTAGCCAAGATCAACCCACTACAACTTCACAAAATATAGTTATACAGAGTAAAATATAAATATACTATATTTTAAAATACATTATATAAACAGTAAACAAATTTATACTATACTATGAACAAAATTATTCACAATAAGTAGTGTATATTTGAATTACAGGAAAATATTAGTAAGATTTTCTAAAAGAAATAATACATATTTTAAATAAACTTGACTATAATAATCAAATTGAAAATCAGAAATCATGTATTTTACATACAAATTACTGATTATTAAGAGAAAAAGAGAGGTAATATTTTGGAGGTATTAAAATCTTTAAGTAAAACTTTATTTCAGAATGCAAACATTATTTTTTTTCCTTTCTCTCTTCTCTTTCCCTTCCCTTCATTACATTGTTGATACTTTCATGGCAGCCATTCAGGAGACAGAATTTATGTCATTTTAATGCAATACCACTTCAGCACTCCTTTCCTTTTACTAGTAATTTAGATTTAAGTGATCCTTTAAAAATAAATGGAAACCTTTAAAGATCTATTTTTCTTCAAGATACTTGAACAGTTCTGTTAGTGTTGACAGTAGGAGTAACAGAGAAATGTGTTAGTCTTAAATATCTAAGAGCGAAAATCTCCAAGGTTTTATATAAGATGCTGTTGACTGATTTGTCCAGGGCTTATTCTTACATGTCTGTTTTGCTGCCTTAGCTATTTTAATTGCTATAGTTCATCTATATTGCCATTTTAATACCACCATGACCAGAGATCACTACTTTGAATTTTTCTATTTCATATGTGATATGTCTTTTAGGTCAAACTTCACTATGCCCCCATGTATTTTCATAAATTATACCAGGATGTGTAGAAATGGAATTTAATACCACTGGTGCAAGGTCCTACGCATGGGTTGGGGCAATCCCCAATATCCATACAAACTGGGGGATGAATGGATCAAGAGCAGCCCTGTGGAGAATTAAGTGGGGTGCTGGTGGATGAAAAATTGGACATGAGCTGACAATGTGCACTTGCAGCCCAGAAAGCCAACCATATCCTGGGCTGCATAAAAAGAAATGTGGCCAACGGGTCGAGGGAGGTGATTCTGCCCCTCTACTCTGCTCTGGTGAGACCCCACCTGGAGTACTGTGTTCAGCTCTTGGGTCTACAGCACAAGAAAGACATGGACCTGTTGGAGCGGGTCCAGAGGAGGGCTACAAAAATGATCAGAGGGATGGAATAACTCGCCTATGAACACAGGCTGAGACAGTTGGGGTTGTTCAGCCTAAAGAAGAGAAGGCTCTGGGGAGACCTTATTGCAGCCTTTCAGTACTTGAAGGGAACTTATAAAAAAGATGGAGAGAGACTTCTACCCAGGCCTGTAGTGATAGGGCAAGGGGTAACGGTTTTAAACTGAAAGAGGGCAGATTTAGATTGAACTTAAGGAAGAAATTTTTCTACGATGGAGGTGGTGAGACACTGGAACAGGTTTCTCAGAGGTGGATGCTCCATCATTGGATGTGTTCAAGGCCAGGTTGGATGGGGCTTTGAGCAACCTGATCTAGTGAAAGATGTCCCTGCCCATGGCAGGGAGTTGGACAAGTGATCTGCAAAGATCCTTTCCATCCCAAACCATTGTCCGACTCTATGATTCTAATTTCAGGAAAACAACTTAAAACAAGTCTTAATTTATTATATGTATCAAATTTATTAGCTTCAAAAACATATTCCAGTTGGGATATAATTAGATAGTAATTTGCACATGTTATCTGGTGGTTAGGAAATAGTCTTCTAGATTAAGAATCTAAACTCCTGACAGTCAACAAAAGGAATAGAAAGCTTTAGGGGGAATAGAAAGTTCTGGGGGAAACTTTGACTTGCTAAATGTTTGTGCCTACACTCCTTTTACCTTTTTTATCTCTCACTGAGTTCAGGTCCTGAAAAGCCTTGAAGGTCAGTATTTGAGGAAGATGTAAAAAGTTATGATTTTAATAACTTATAACTTGGCAACTTAATGAGTTAAGATTGATAAACAGGAAAGTAAGTAGGGCTCTGAACATGTCTGAGTGTACCAATGAAGGTGCAGATGAAACAAGAGTGGCCAGAACTGCTGCTCTAGCTGTGTACAAAGCAGGTGGAAAGCCCTTGAGGTAGCAACATTCTCACTCAACCATTTTGGACTGTATAACTGTCAGAGCTTATGATGCCAGTTGCTTCCTCATCCAACACCCTGAAAGCTGTAATCCTTAATTGCTGAACTAGACTTTTTGCACCTCCCTTTTGTGTACGTTAGAATAGTAGCAGCTCTAGTAGAATGAAAATATGTTCAAAGGACTTTTGAATTCTAAATATGCCACTGGGTAATATCTAAGGGTATAAATAGACACCTCTTAATGCAGACAAAAGCAGTGCCATATAAAGTACAAAATCAGTTTCATGAGCTGGATTATAACCAAAACTTAACACTGTCAGTTTATAACTTTTATTTCTAGGATGCTTTGTGCTCAATCAAATTGTGTGATTATATTGCTCAAATATTTATACTCAGGCTAATATAGCTTTGAAATTACAATACTTCTCAGTACAAAGCTAAACATGATGTAATAAATGATCTAATACCTACCAATTTTTTTTTGCCATGATAAGAGGTCTGTATGATGTGCTGTAGTGTATCACTCTGATTTGAATGGCAAAAAAAGTCTTTGGGTTTGACTGAATGTGCCATCTGAACAACCTATGAAAACATCTGTGTGATTACTTTTGGATGTAAATTATGCTTCTGGATGAGGATTTGATTAACAGAGACAACAAAATTTAATGACAAGATGTATAATATTATGCAACTGGAGGATAACAGCAAGAATATTCTCTGTGATCTAGAAATTCACTCATCAAAAGTAACAGAGGAAGAGGAAGTTTTCATGGATGTCTAATCGTTACAGAAAGGATATATGTAAAAGTAAAGGGTGATCCTAAGATGTGTCACTGAAAGTATACATAGTAAAAATATAAATTTCAATCTATAAAGCCCTGATAGAAACATATATGCTTTGTTTTGATTAACTTCATTCTACCATAAAATTTTAAATTTGAACAGATGTAAAAAGAAGCTGCAGCTATAAATAGACAGTTTAATATAAAGACAGACACTTCAGAAAGGCAAAATTAATCATAAAGCTAAAGTCCAATGCCAGCAAAAAAAATAAACAGATATAAAACATCTGTAAATAAATTCGTGCTGAAAATTTAGAAAGGATTCCAATTAGCAGAACAATGAGAGCCTGAAAAAGTTTTCCTATTAGGTAAACAAGGATGGAAACAAAAGCCCTGTTTTAAAAATAAGTTTTCTGAATCTCTGAAAATTAATATGCGCTAGTAACCTGTTCTCAATGACCTTGGAAACTCCTCTGAGTTATAATTCATTCTTCTTCAGTAACTACAGCTGTGCTTCCAAATTGCAATTTGTTGTATTTCAGGATCACCAAAGCTTTTGTGATGGTGAATTCAAGATAAAAATAATTTTAAAAAAAGAACAAAAATTTTTATTTTTATTCTGCTGGAGTCATTGGAGCTGTGAAAACTTGTTTTTAAGAGGAATAGTTCAATGAGGATTTTTAAAATATATCCTGATTTTTTTTCCCATTCATAGTATTATTTATAATTAACTTTTTGCTGGTTGCATCTATTAATTGACCTTTTTTTAGATCAGCAAATAATAGGGCCAACAGTTGGGTCAAGACTGTGGGCTTGGTAGTTTATTCATTTAAGTCAATGTCGTAGTTTCAGCCCGGCCGGTAACAAAGGACCACGCAGCCGCTCGCTCACTCCTCCGCCCCGCTCCGGTGAGATGGGGAGGAGACGGAGGAGAGAAAAGAAAAAGAAACTGGAACCTTGAGGGTTGAGATAAAGGCAGTTTACTGGGACAAACACAAAGAGATTACAACAACAACAACGGCACTAATGAAAAAGTATACAAAAAGAGTGATGCACAGTGCAACTGCTCACCACCCGGGACCCGACGCTCCGCCACTTCCCCTACCGAAAACAGAGCCCACCCCCCGGCCCGCTCCCCATCTATATACTGAGCATGATGTCCCATGGTATGGAATAGCTCCTTGGCTAGTTCAGGTCAGCTGCCCCGGCTATGCCCCCACCTCCCAGGTTCCTGTAAAAATTAACTCTATCCCAGCTGAACCCAGGACATAATCCACCCCTTATTCAATACCATCTACATCATGCCCAGATCTTACATTTTTTTCCCAATCAACCACTACTACTTTCCTTGTTTTATATATATATAAGTATATGGACTCCACCCCCCGACCTCGCACACACACACACGGTGTTCCTTTAGCCTATGGGCTATCCCTCTAATGTGTCCATCGATTTTGGGGCTCTATCTGTTGTAACAGTTCTTCAGGATAAGAGAGAGATGGTGTGAGATGTTGGGTTGTTGTACGCTGCCTCTGGAACTTGTGGCTAGTACGTTTGGTGCAACTCGTGCCCTTGGTCTGCAGGTCGAAGATGTTGATCTTGAGGAAATTGCTGGGTGCCAGTTCAAGTTCTATCACTGTTGTACTTGGCTCAGTTTCAAAAGTCCATCCTGTAGTCATTTGGACAATTCTCACAATAATACCCTTGATATGGCATATAGACACTATAGATACAATGACATGCATTGGCAGGTTATTTAGCAGTTAAATATCATACAGTCCAATTCACCAGCTATTCTCTCCCAAAATCAAATCTCCCTGAGGTACACATCGAACTTCCCCATCCTTCTGCATCACCCACCAGGTGTACCCAGGTCCTTGAGCAAAAACAACCCCTTGAATGGGTTTGCCTCTCCTTGAGGGAGGACTAACCCAGACTGTCTTTCCTAACATACTCCTCATGCGCGCTACAGGGACTTTATCCCCTTCTACAGTATGTGGAACTCTTGGTTGGGTGGGGCCAGCCCGATTGGCGGATCCTCTAGTATTAACTAACCAGGTGGCTTTTGTTAAATGTGTATCCCAATGCTTGAAAGTTCCACCCCCCATCGCTCTCAATGTAGTTTTCAGCAGTCCATTGTATCGTTCAATTTTTCCGGAGGCTGGTGCGTGATAAGGGATGTGATACACCCACTCAATGCCATGTTCTTTGGCCCAGGTGTCTACGAGGTTGTTTCGGAAGTGAGTCCCGTTGTCCGACTCGATTCTTTCTGGGGTGGCCCAGAAAATTTTCTCTTCAAGGCCCAGGACAGTGTTCTGGGCAGTGGCATGGGACACAGGGTATGTTTCCAGCCACCCAGTGGTTGCTTCCACCATTGTAAGCACATGGCACTTGCCTTGGCGTGTTCGTGGGAGTGTGATATAGTCAATCTGCCAGGCCTCCCACTGTTTATATTTCAGCCATCGCCCTCCATGCGACAGGGGTTTTTGCCGCTTGGCTTGCTTAATTGCAGCACATGTTTCACATTCATGGATGACCTGTGCGATAGTGTCCATGGTCAAGTCCACCCCTCGATCTCGAGCCCATCTATGTTGCATCTCTTCCCTGATGGCCTGAGGTATCGTGGGCCCACTGAGCCATAAATAGCTCACCCCTACGTTGCCAGTCCAGGTCCACCTGAGACACTTCAATCTTGGTGGCCTGATCCGCCTGCTGGTTGTTTTGATGTTTTTCAGTGGCTCGACTCTTGGGTACATGAGCATCTACGTGACGTACTTTTACCACTAGCTTCTCTATCCGAACAGCGATATCTTGCCACAGTGCGGCAGCCCAGATGGGTTTACCTCTGTGCTGCCAATTGCCCTTCTTCCATTGCTGTAGCCACCCCCAGAGGGCATTTGCCACCATCCATGAGTCAGTATAGAGATAGAGCACTGGCCACTTTTCTCTTTCAGCAATGTCTAACGCTAGCTGGATGGCTTTCACCTCTGCAAACTGACTCAATTCACCTTCTCCTTCAGCAGTTTCTGCGACTTGTCATGTAGGACTCCATACAGCAGCCTTCCACCTCTGATGTTTTCCCACAATGCGACAGGACCCATCAGTGAACAGGGCATATTGCCTCTTGTTTTCTGGCAGTTTATTATACAGCGGGGCTTCTTCAGCCCATGTCACTTCTTCCTCTGGCGACATTCCAAAATCTTTGCCTTCTGGCCAGTCCGTGATCACTTCTAACATTCCTGGGCGGCTGGGGTTTCCTATGCGAGCCCGCTGTGTGATCAGTGCGATCCACTTACTCCACGTGGCGTCAGTCGCGTGATGCGTAGAGGAAACTTTCCCTTTGAACATCCAGCCCAGCACTGGCAGTCGGGGTGGTAAGAAGAGCTGTGTTCCAGTACCAACCACTTCTGAGGCGGCTCGAACTCCTTCATATGCTGCCAAGATCTCTTTTTCAGTTGGAGTATAGCGAGCCTCGGATCCTCGATATCCCCGACTCCAAAACCCCAGAGGTCGGCCTCGGGTCTCCCCAGGTGCTTTCTGCCAAAGGCTCCAGGTAGGGCCATTCTCCTCAGCTGCAGTGTAGAGCATATTTTTAATATCTTGTCATGTCCGGACTGGCCCAAGAGCTACTGTGTGAACAATCTCCTGCTTAATCTGTTCAAAGGTTGTCGTTGCTCAGGCCCCCATTTAAAATCGTTCTTCTTCCGAGTAACTTGGTAGAGAGGGCTTACAATTTGACTGTAATTTGGAATATGCATTCTCCAAAAACCCACAACACCTAAGAAAGCCTGTGTTTCCTTTTTATTAGTCGGTGAGGACATAGCTGCTATTTTGTTGATGACGTCCACAGGGATCTGATGACGCCCATCTTGCCATTTTACTCCTAAGAACTGGATCTCCTGCGCAGGTCCCTTGACCTTACTTTCTTTTATGGCAAAACCAGCCTTCAAAAGGATTTGGATTATTTTCTTCCCTTTCTCAAAAACTTCTTCTGCCGTGTTGCCCCATACGGTGATGTCATCAATATATTGCAGGTGCTCTGGAGCTTCACCTTTTTCTAGTGCAGCCTGGATCAGTCCATGACAAATGGTGGGGCTGTGTTTCCACCCCTGGGGCAGTCGATTCCAGGTGTACTGGACGCCCCTCCAAGTGAAAGCAAACTGAGGCCTGCACTCCGCTGCCAAAAGAATGGAGAAAAATGCATTAGCAATGTCAATTGTGGCATACCACTTAGCTGCCTTTGATTCCAGTTCATATTGAAGCTCTAACATATCTGGCACAGCAGCGCTCAGCGGTGGCGTGACTTCATTCAGCCCACGATAATCTACTGTTAGTCGCCATTCCCCATTAGATTTCTGCACGGGCCATATGGGACTATTAAAGGGTGAGTGAGTCTTGCTGATCACTCCTTGGCTCTCCAATTGGCAAATCAGCTTATGGATGGGGATCAGGGAGTCTCGGTTGGTGCGATAGTGTCGCCGGTGCACCGTCGTGGTAGCAATTGGCACCTGTTGTTCTTCAACCTTCAGCAACCCCACAACCGAAGGGTCTTGGGAGAGACCCGGCAGGGTAGACAGCTGTTCAGTCTCCTCCGTCTCCAATGCAGCTATACCAAAGGCCCACCGGTACCCCTTTGGGTCCTTGAAATACCCCCTCCTGAGATAATCTATACCAAGGATGCACGGGGCCTCTGGGCCAGTCGCAATGGGGTGTTTATGCCACTCATTCCCGGTTAGACTCATTTCAGCTTCCAATAGGGTTAGCTCTTGGGATCCCCCTGTCACACCAGAGATACAGATGGGTTCTGCCCCTTTATAACTTGATGGTATTAGGGTACATTGTGCACCGGTGTCCACTAGAGCCTTATATTCCTGTGGGTCTGATGTGCCAGGCCATCGAATCCACACTGTCCAGTAGACTCGGTTGTCCCTCTCCTCCACCTGGCTGGAGGCAGGGCCCCTCTAATCCTGGTTAGAATATCTGTTACTCACTTTCTGCACACGTGAATCAGAAGTCCCTTCAAGGGGATCAGAAATGAGATCAGCCCATCTACTGCGTCTGGGGGACTGCTCACGGGAAACTGGAGCAGCAGATTTCCAAGAAGAATTCTCTTTTCTGGTTGCTTGTTCTCGCAACTCCTGTACCCGTGCATCCAAGACTGAGGTAGGTTTTCCATCCCACTTCCTCATGTCCTCTCCATGGTCACGCAGGTAAAACCACAGGTTAGCCCGTCGAGCATACTTTCTCTCTCCTCTCTCTTGGGCAGAGGAACGCTTACTCCCAATAACTGCAATGCGGGCCTGTACAGGTGAGGAGGAGGACAGATCCACTTTGAATTGCTGGAACTCTCGGGACAACTCCTCTACAGCTGAGACACAGGCCTGTAGGGAGGAAGAGAGACTCCCTTCATATTGCCGGAGTTGGACAGCCAATTCATCCACCGTTTGTCCATAGCCTTCTCTCCAGGACATTACTGCCAATGAGTTGGCATAGGTTGGTGGTGCACTTCGTAGAAACTTCCGCCACATGGTTTGTGTGCATTGGACTTCATCTGGATCTGTGGGTGACTGCGCATTTTCTGGATCATTATAAATCACCTCCAGCATGGCTAATTCTCTCAGGTACTGGATACCTCTCTCCATGGTTGTCCACTTGCCTTGGTGACATGTAACTTCATCCCTGAAGGGGTATCTTTCCTTTACACCTAGCAGAAGTCGCCTCCAGAAGCTGAGGACTTGTGTTTTTCTCCCAATCGCCTTGTCGATGCCCCCTTCCCTAGACAGAGATCCCAACTGCTTGGCTTCCTTACCCTCTAATTCCACACTACTAACCCCGCTATCCCAGCATCGGAGCAGCCAGGTAACAATGTGCTCACCTGGGTGGCGGCTAAAATCTTTTCGCATGTCACGCAACTCACTCATGGATAGAGATCGGATAATTATTTCAGGTTCTGCCTCTACCTCCTGTTCTCGCAATGACCCTGGTTCATCTTCATCTCTCACTAAGCGAACTGATTTCTTTGTGTGTTTCTTTTTCGGTACAGGGGCGACTGATACTGACACAGGTTGGTTCTCTGGTTTAGCTGAAGTGTCTGTCACCGGGGTAGGGGCAGCCACGGTGCTTGTTGTCGGGGTAGGGGCAGCCACGGTGTCTGTTGTCGGGGTAGGGGCAGCCATGGGGCCTGTTGTCCTGTTTTCCATCTTTTCTCCCTGAGGGTGCTGCCTAGTATCAAGCAGTGTTTGGTAGATACTGACCAGGGCCCAGCACAATGTAGTGAGTTGTGTGTCTCTGGGATAGCCACAGCATTTTTGTTTCAAATATTCTATCACTTCATGAGGGTTCTGTAGTTGTTCGGGAGTGAACTTCCAAGTCACTGGCGGTGAGAAGTTCTCTAGATACCTGCCCACATCCTCCCACATGCCGTGCCACCCATGAGTATCCAGCTTTGGGGCAGATCTCTGGGTGGTCCTCTTAAAGAGCCTTTTTGTAGCCCTAAAGAAGACCTGAAACATATTCAGGAGGCATAGCACTAACAGCACACTGGCTTGTGCATCCCAAGGATATTCAAAATTCTCAAAAGCTGTTGTAATTAATCGGAAGGAGAAAAGGGAGGTGAACGGACGGGGGGAGGTATCCCCCCTAATTTCCCCATGGATTGGGTGTAATTACCAATAAAATCCGACAGAAGGTGCCCAAAGTATGGAAATGTTATCACTGCCTCATACAGATACCAGCTTAACCTCATGACCAGTGATGTAATCATTTCATAAATCGACATTGCCCAGTACAGCAAAATGATAATCCCAATCACCCTCCCAGAGATGAGATACGCAACTACAGGCAATACATAGAGCATATAAGAGCTTACAAAACGCCACCATGTAAACAAATGAAACAACATTGTGACTAACATCTATTTATCTAAGAAATGCGTTTGGCAAATTTGTTTCAACACGCTCTGGCCAGCTCTGTCGTTATCTCAAACCTTCTGCCCCACGTTGGGCGCCAAAAAGGACTGTCGTGGTTTCAGCCCGGCCGGTACCAAAGGACCACGCAGCCGCTCACTTACTCCTCCCCCCCCCCCTCCGGTGGGATGGGGAGGAGACGGAGGAGAGAAAAAGAAAAAGAAACTGGAACCTCGAGGGTTGAGATAAAGGCAGTTTACTGGGACAAACACAAAGAGATTACAACAACAACAACGGCACTAATGAAAAAGTATACAAAAAGAGTGATGCACAGTGCAACTGCTCACCACCCGGGACCCGACGCTCCGCCACTTACCCCACCGAAAACAGAGACCACCCCCGGCCCGCTCCCCATTTATATACTGAGCATGATGTCCCATGGTATGGAATAGCTCCTTGGCTAGTTCAGGTCAGCTGCCCCGGCTATGCCCCCACCTCCCAGGTTCCTGTAAAAATTAACTCTATCCCAGCTGAACCCAGGACAGTCAATGGCAAAACTTATGTTGCTTTCTGTAATAAAAAATAAGTGAGCATAAAGAAAAAAATTATGGAGATTTATAGAGAAGTAGAAGAGAATAATATGTGGCAGAGATAAAAAAAAAACTTCAAAGAATGAAAGAAAAGAAAAAGAAATATTTTTATCTCCAAATAATTAATTATTCCAAAAATACACTAACAAATTCTGCTGTTCAGTCCTTCAGTAATACATATATGAACTGCCTGAATTTTACTGTATATTAAAATTAAAATTTCAATGAAATAGTAGCCTATTAATGCAGAACTCTTAGAAATGCAAGGATCATGTCAGCTAAGATTGTAGAGTCTGTTCTCAGTTCCCAAACATGAGTGACTTCTTGTCAGATTACCTTAATCAAAGTTTAAGTTTGTCCCATCGAACTTTAAGTACTTTAAACATTTCAGAACCCAAAGTTTTCTCTGTTTCTCTGTATGTAATGGAGACTTTCTAACAGAATAATTTAGGCATTACTTGATTGTAAAGGTATCACTCATCAGGACAGGAAGAATTTCATTTTCTGTAATAGGAAAATCTACCACAAAAGGCCCTACTCTAACCTGGGACTTGTCATTGTCACTTTAATGTAAATAGTAATACAGGAATAACACTTCACATTTAGATTCCTTCCACCTCTGACTGTGTATCGAGTCAAAAGAGTAGAAAGACATCAATAAAATGCTTCCCACTGTGTTTCTTATCCCCCAAATTTACCTACCTTTTGTTCTTCTGTTTCTATCCATTCATAGTTTCTAGAATGGTTGAGCATGATACCATCGATTTTATTGGAAAGGACTGGCAAGGTGCAAAGGAAGAAAATGAAGCCAAGGAAGCCTGTATTCAGAAAAGCGCCTGACCACCTTGGCACAACTGAATCCACTTGCTTAATATTGTGACAGGTAGGTTAGAGAATTTTACCACTTAAGACAGAGGGACGTAGGAGGGAGAGAAATCAGCAGAGCACTGAAGATTCTTGTCAAGGTGAAAGGATTTCCACTGGTACCAGAGTGAGTGCATAATTATTTGTATACTTATTGACAGTTCTTCAGAGACTGCACCAGTATACTCTGAAGGAAGTAAAACATGCAGTCTTAAAACATGTTATAGCTTGATATAGGGGAAACTGTATGGCAAAATCCCATTCAATTTACTTCAGTACTCTATTGGGGAAAAAAAAAATAATTAAAAAAAAGTAATTTATTGAAGAAAAAAAATAGAAAATAGAAAACATACTCTTTTAAAGAAAACCAGTTCTTTAAATACTGATCTGGTGAAATACTTTCAATTATCAAAACAGAGATCATAAATTACATAAGTCTAATAGAAAACCACTCTATTACCAAGAATATGTTTTTTTCCATTGTATTTTTTACTTTTAAATAAAAGAAAAATACCTGTTTAAGCTGTGTTTGGCTTGTCATTAACTTACTCCATAAAATATAATGCAAGAAAGGATGACATGACAAACAATGTTGAAATTATTCACCATTTTTTGACTAAATAGATTTACTGAGGTAAGCAGTGCTTTGGCTTGGTTTCCTGGGGTTTGTTTTGTTTTGGCTTGGGTTGGGTTTTGGGGGTTAGTTTTTGTTTTCTTTTCTTTGATTCAAAAATTTCTGTTTAAGCTGAATAGACTTTTTTAAAGAAGACAATTTGAATAAACAAAATTAAGTAGGATTTTTTGTTTGTTTGTTAGTCCATTTCTTGCGTTTACTTAAGATATGCAGCAACCTAATGATGGCAGAAAGAGACATTTACATGTGCCTTTGTATAAAACTGCAAGCTTCAGAAAGCCTCTTAGTTTCAGCCTCTTGTCACTGTAACTCCAAATACTATCCCTACTGCAAACTGATCTGAATGTCAGTTTGCCATGCCACAGCACAAAAGTGTCAATGCTTAAATGATGCAAACTGTATCAACAACAGAAAAATCTAGTCATCTTGCACTCATTTCATTGTCTATGAGGTAAACATGCTATCTTCAAGTGCAGTTTATTTCAGTCTTCATGGTTACCTACATCATGATGAGATGACATGTGCCATGGAAGTTCCTTTTCTCCCCACTAAGAAAAGAACGGATACATGGAAGGATGATGGATGAGTTGATTAGGGAAGAGAAGCAGTTTGTGTAGAAAGAGGCTAGAGGAGGAAAATGGATTAATTTTTCAACATCAATTGTAGACTAAGTGGTAGAAGCTCAAAACTCAGTACTATGATTGGGTCAGAAAAACCTGAACTGAGTAGTCTTAAACAAAGAGTATCATAGTTATCTTTTATGATATTCTTCATGAAGAGAAAAAAAAAAGACTCTAATTCTCTTCACTTCATGGGGAGAAAGGATGTAATTGACTTATTGCCAGTTGTCATCTGCTAAATGTATATTCTTTATGTATATTGTTATTTTATTTTCTACAGTTGTTCTTTTCTTTTTACTTTCTTTGCTCTTTTTGGTTCAGTCTGGTTTCTCTCAGTCACTGACTATCTGGGCAGAGATAGAATAGAATAGAATAGACTATTCCAGTTGGAAGGGACCTACAACAATCATCTAGTCCAACTGCCTGACCAGTTCAGGGCTGACCAAAAGTTAAAGCATGTTGTTAAGGGCATTGCCCAAATGCCTCTTAAATGCTGACAGGCTTGGGGCATCAACCACCTCTCTAGGAAGCCTGTTCCAGTGTTTGACCACCCTCTCGGTAAAGAAATGCTTCCTAATGTCCAGTGTGAACCTCCCCTGGAGCAGCTTTGAACCATTCCCACCTGTCCTGTCACTGGGTACCTGGGAGAAGAGCTCAGCACCTCCCTCTCCCCTTCCCCTCCTCAGGAAGCTGTAGAGAGCAATAAGGTCGCCCCTCAGCCTCCTTTTCGCCAAACGAGACAAGCCCAAAGTCCTTTGCTGCTCCTTACAGGACATGTCTTCCAGCCCTTTCACCAGCTTTGTTGCCCTCCTCTGGACACATTCAAGGACCTCAACATCCTTCTTAAATTGTGGGCCCCAGAACCGCACACAGTACTCGAGGTGAGGCCGCACCAAGGCTGAACACAGCGGGACAATCAACTCTTTTGACCGGCTGGTCGTGTTGTGTTTGATGCACCCGGGATGGGGTTTGCCCTCTTGGCTGCCAGGGCACACTGCTGACTCACACTGAGCTGCTGTCGCCCAGCACCCCCAGATCCCTTTCTGCAGGGCTGCTCGCCAGCCACTCCTCTCCCCATTTATACTGGTGTCCTGAGTTATTCCACCTCAGGTTCAGGATTTGGCATTTGTACTTGTTAAATTACATCCCATTAATCATAGCCTAATGTTCCAATCTGTCTAAATCCCTCCGCAAGGCCTCTCATCCCTCAAAAGAGCCAATAGCACCTCCCAGTTTGGTATCATCAGCCAACTTGCTAATGGCACATTCCACACCTGCATCCAGATCATTGATAAATATATTGAACGGAACCAGCCCTAGGATTGAACCCTGAGGAATACTGCCAGTGCTCGGTCAGTCATTCCCCTCAAGAAGCTAAATCTAGAATTTGCCAGTGATAATCAAAACCCAACAGAAACATGACATAAGTATTAACATATTGATTGTTTTCAAACTAACAGTTTTTTTGTTAAGATACGAGAGGGGAAGTTCTTTTCTTCCTTTTAGCCTTTTAATCAAGGACTTTATTAGGCTATCACCTGTAGATACTGGTTTCTTGGTCATTTGCTTACCATTTATTTTTTCCCCCCAGAGCTAGTGAGGTTTTTTGATGACTTTTTTTTGACCTGATTAAATTTATTTGAAGAAGGCGAACCCCTTCTCTCTAGGTAACACATTATATATGTCAGTGTTCTCATACTGCCTCACTCCTATTCATGTTTATAGTATCACTTACCTTCTGCAGTGAGTCTGCTTTAAAGTCAGCGTTTCCTTTTATCTTTTCTAAGCTTGGAAGTAGTTAGTATCTTCAAGGACCTTATCTTCATTCCTTTTGCTCTTACTGTCTCCTGTTCAGGTCGATTACTTTTTCTTTCTTTTTCTTTTCTAGTGTTTTGAAGTCTGTGTCCTCTAGAGACCAGGAGAGCTACCCACACTGCATTTTTGAACTTTGCTTCTTCTAAATTGAGTGAATTTTATCTGTAAGCTTCAAGGATTTCTTTTTATTTGAAACAGA
Source organism: Astur gentilis (assembly GCF_929443795.1). Taxonomy (NCBI): domain Eukaryota; kingdom Metazoa; phylum Chordata; class Aves; order Accipitriformes; family Accipitridae; genus Astur; species Astur gentilis. Next base: position 14,013,500 of record NC_064892.1, read on the forward strand.
TTGTAAAGATATAGGCTCCACCAGAGGTCCATTCCATGCAGCTTACATCTGTCTAAGAGGCATGGGGAGATGAAGGGAACAATAACCACCTTTGTACTCTACCTACCAAGCAGCAGGTGAGCAGTGTCAGCCAGGAGTGTGTCAGTCAGCAATGCTTCTTGCCTGCTCCTCTCACCCTCATCCATTAGCATTCAAAATCTTTTTCTTATCACTTATGTTATTATCCCTTTCCTAGTAGTCAGTCAATATGAAATGTCAACGTAAGAAGTCTTACTCAAGTGTGCTTTCACAGCAACCACAGACTACATACAGGACCAGGTGTTCCAGCATGAGCACTTCTGCTCAAGCAGGCTACTTTGGGCCTTGGGATGAGAAAGAGGAAGCCAAGGACCAGAGCAGGAGAGTACTGAGATGAGGCCAGCAACTACCTGTGAGTTGAGCTGTGTTTATGCACTTCATACAGGCTTATACTGCACCCTTAGGTGACTCTTATAGAAAGCCTTTTAGGAATCCATTCTCTACAGTTCTTGGGGTAGAAATGCCTAGAGACTAGGAAAGCATAGGCAAATAACTTTGTCATAGCCTAAGTACTGAAATAGCAGGACTGAAGTTGTTGAAAATGAAGATTTTGGATATGGAGTCAAAGTATGCATGGCATCATATCTTACTAGCTGGAGATTGTCACCAGATGTGCTAATCCATTGGGCCTCCTCAGGTCTCTGTGATCAAACGTACTCCTCAGGGTGCACTGTTTCTATGCTTCAGTCAGTGCTTGAAGGTGTGTTTGAATTACCAGAGTTGCTGCTGAAGATGACTTAGTGGATAATCCTTCAGTGGATAATCTATAGGCCTTGTATGACTTTTTCTCTTTATTGCTGTAATTAATTTCTCAGCACAAAACTTCTTTTCCCCTTTTCCAGTCTTCCCTTCCAGGATCAAGCTGATTCTTGGGACAGCGCAATATCTTAATCCCATTCCATTGTCAGAAATTAACAAAACTGTGTTTTACAGTTCCAGGAATACATGGTAGCGAAGCAGTGAGAAGCAAAGATGCATTTTACTTAGACATTTGATCTCTCTTCAGTCAAAAGAAGTACATAAAGTTAAACCATACAATGTGTATATTTCCCTGTTGCACTTTATTACAACAGTTTCTGGGGCTGCTTTAGAGTTAATACCCTCCGAGGCCTATCCAGTGCACTGCAGGTCTTAGCTAGAGATAGTATGAGTAGATTTGAATGAGCACATAAACAAAATGAAACACCAAAATAATTATAAGCTGGGACTCAGAGGTTGTATAACTAAGAGATAAAAGTATTGCATACAAATCAATTAGTCCTATTTCTAAGCTGGCATAATTAATGGAGGTACAACAGTGTATTGGGGTTTTGTCTAAATTGGGGTACCTGGAAGAACTTATTATATATAAATGCATACCCTGAATAAATATTTTTTTTTAAGTCTTCTGTGTAAAAGCCACCATAAGCCTTCTGTCCTCATACACATACTGAAAAAATGTGGGCAGGGCATAGGGACTAAAAGAAAATTTTGACTAACAAATTTACTTGAGTAGAAAGATGCAACTCCCAGTATTGATGACTAAAATTATTATTTCCTCCATAATAATGGGTTTGGTGGCTATCACCTCATCATTCTGTTACTTGTGGATCCCAGGAGAAATGTTCGTGTAACCAGGTTCAGATAATCCATCTGTCTTCATTCTAAGTCAGATACACTTAAGACTGTTTCAATTTGGACAAAAATGTGTGATTGTCTGGAAAAAATCTTACTTATCCCAAGCTAATGTATTCCTACTTTTAATGAATTTATTAGCTCAGATGAAGGTCAGCAGCACTGACTTTGCCCAAGATATAGCAACATATCTCAATAGAAGACCCCTGAGTGTAAACACAGGTGTTGAATTCCTCAAAAGCCAAGCTACCTACTTATTTTTTAGCTGTTAAATGACTCATCTTAGCCTAAGGTAAGGTCTATAATGGGTCAGGTGAACTGTGTCCAGAAAGTGCCTATTTCTATTAATTGATAAAAAGGACTCCAGCTACCTCAAACATCGCTATCTACAATCAAAACATCAACCAAGTCAGGTGAATATCACCTACAGAGTAAAAAGAATTACTTGTATTCTCTGTTTTCTGTGAATTTTACATGTAATTTTAATGACAATATTTTTTAATATCTGAAATAATGAAGATTTTCTTGTTACAAATATTTTACTGCAGTAATATATTAGAAGAAAAATAAATGCTAAACAAACACACATGTAGATCCCATCCCTGTTACATATGTGTGTACTTATAGCCTAGCTTTTAGGTCAATAAAGAGAAATGGTGCAGCTAGTTTTCAGCTCTTGTCTTTTGGTAATAAAGCTAAATAAAAATGTGGCTTGGGGAAAGCTGTGCTGCTTTAGGTTAACCTGTAATGTAAGAGTTTTATAAGATGCACCATAATTTATTTATATTTTATTACTTTCCAGATTGCAGTTAAGAAGTATATCTCTGTCCGCAACGACTGATAATCCCCTAAAGTAATGATCTAAACTATGGCTCCTCTCAAAAACAGGAAGTTACTTTGCAGTTCTAGCAGTAAATTAAATATGGCTCTGGCACAGTTTTGATAGTCTTCAGTAATTCCCTGCTATGATTTAGGTCATCTTTCTAGTTGTTTTTTATTTACAGAGTGGACAATAGCTCAAGAAGTAGTTAGAAATGTGCAATAAAGGGAACCAAAACTTTGTCCATGCAGTCATTCCTATTCTGATAAATCATTCTGGTGTATGGAAAGGATTGGCCTAACCTCTACATTAAAATGATTGTCATGTGTGCAACAACATTCAGCTTGGGTCCAGAATCTGCTCCATATGCTACAGGTACTGCTAAATACATTAGGTTCAGAGAGCTCCCGATCTGCTTGTTAAGTTGTGGGGACTGAAACCTGTCCATATAACTTGTGTGGACACGTCTCCTAGAGTGGACTGTCTTCATCACAGCACTTGTTCCTGGGTCCCATACTGAGCTCCTCACTTTCTGTGTCTTAATTACTACTTCTGTGAGTTGTTCATTTAGGACTATTTAAGTAATATGAAGCTGTCACAGCCCAACTGAGTGCTGTTTTTATGAAATGACATTGAGGGTATGTGGTTCATGTCTTGGATGTGTCATGGGGGCAAGAGGGTGCAAAGTCTGCTGGAATAGTGCTGGAGGATTGTGGAAAGAAAGTGAAAACACTGCCTCTGGGAACAGTTCCTGGAATAAAGTATCCCCCGAATCATACAAACTGGATATTGTCTTGGAGAGAACTAACTAGAGTGAGCCAAAACTGGAAGATGGAGCAAACTAAAGATTAAGCAGTGTGTATATTCATGGAATTCAATTTTCAAAACTGTTCCCCTGTCCTACCTTATCAAGCAATGCCTTTAAAGCCTGAACAATACCTTCAAGTCAGTATTAACTAATATGTACAGAAACCTAATCAGTTTTCTTAGAATTCTAAAATTGTTTCTGTGAAATTCTGATTCTTGCATAATTAGCTTATTAACTTTCCTATAAACATCACTGCTTTTCAGGAAAAATGGCTTCAGGACCTGGCACCACATGGTGTATGTCATAACTCCTCTAAAGTACAATTTTGCTTCATGGACTGTAGTTCTAAAGGAAACCCACAAAGTCTTCTAATGCTTACCCAAAGAAAAAAAAAAAAAAAAAAAAAAAGTGAATTATGTAAATGGCACTGCATTAACATGACTACAAAATGGAACAACATATTTTACACCTTTGATTACATATTTCTGAAGTTATTCTGAGACTATTCTGAGATTAATCATACTTTCTTTATGGTATCAAAGTCCAGATAAAATTTGGCAACTGACTTAGGAGGAGATATAAAATGTATACTGATTAAGAATCAGGTAATTTTTGTTGGCAAAAGTGTTTGAAAGCACATTGCTAATGGAACTTAGTTTTCACACCTCTGTCACTATTCACATTTCCCAAGAGGAAAATGTGTGATTGATATTCTTGACAGACATATAGCTGTTCTTTTTTGCTGTTTCACTATGTCCAAATTAGTTTGCAGTTTTTTAACTGCCAGACCATAGGTTTGTCCAGTTCTGATATGAAACAATTTCTTCTTCTTGAGAGGAAAGAATATGTTCAAGGTACATACATTTTTAAAAGACTTTAAGTTATATGAAAATGACACAGCAAAGTTTCTTGTTGATACCAGCTCTGATTACAGATGAGTGGACAGATGTACTATGGAAGATTTTGTCTAGTGTACATTTTCCTGTTTCTTAGACAATAAATTCCATCATCTGTTTAGAAAGTCTGTAGTTTCAGTAAGACATGTACACTAATATTTCTAAGTGTTCCTTAGAATGAGATGTAAACCCAAGAACCAGTAAACATGAGAAGGTGTATCTTTCTTTTTATCATTACTATTCATAGGTGAAGGCCCACATACACCAAGACCTTTCTCTGGTGGTTATAATGAATTTTCATGACATTTTTTACACATTAACAAAGCCCTATTTCTTCTTGCTTATTACCTTACTAATATTTAATATTGAGTTTGAAGTTTTACATATAATGTGCTAGGTCTAGACTATCAAGTCTGGAAATATTCCACAAAAAAATAAACACTAGTTTTAGAGAATGAAGTTAAAAGAAAGTATGTGTATTCGCTATCAAAAGAAAAAAAATAATAAAAAAAATTATATATATATACACACTTTTATTTATTGCTTTACTTCTGAACTATTAGTAGTTCATTCCTTCAGGATAAGGACATTGGAATTTATTTCTGGGAAAAATAGTAAAATGTTTTAATTAAAGACTGCAGTATAACATCTGTGAACACATAAGCCAATTTACTTTGTATAGGAATCCTTAGTTTTAAAATTTTATGATTTCTGAGTATTTTGCAATCATATGTTTTTTTCACTGTTCTAACGAGGTTTCCGTTGAAGACATGAAGTTGTCTTCAGTTGACATTGGAACACAAAATCTTACAGATACTATTCTAACACTGAAGAATCTGAAAGCATTTAATTCTGAAGCAGACATACCCTAAGATTCCACAACCTGTGCTCTCAGCTTAAATTTCAACTTCTATAGTATCAGAAAAGCAATACAGCAGTGTTTTCCTTTATGAGTATTTAAAATGTTATCTATAAAATCAAGGGCGGAGGGGAGAAGCTTAGTTTCTGCTGAACTGAAATGCTGAGCAAGCAATATTGATCAAACAGGGCAGATGAAGGTCAGAAGTTGTTTAACATCTTTTTTTCTGGTAGCTGATGAAGAGGCAGGAGAAAATAATGACTGATAAGCTCATAAGCATACTCAAAATCAAAGATAACGGGCAAAGAAACTCAGGAATAAAATGAGAAGAAATGTTTTGCTTCAAGAATTAAAAGTATTCTTTATTTGTTTGATTTTTCACCTGAAGATAGGTACTTTCTTTAAAACTTTGGCTGGTCTTAGCATACTATGTTTAACCACCAGGAAAATTCATATTTTTAACTGTATACAATGCTTCTTAAGATTATATTGTGTATAGTGTAATAAGCCAAGTATGTAGTTTATTAATATAGTGCTAAAGATTAGAATAACATACCATACACATGTAGAGAAATATTGTGGATTATGAACAGTTTGTGTCATTTATTAAAATAAAAAATATAATTTCAAATGTATGTTGTCCTTGTGATCTAAGGATAACAATACTTTTATAAGGGTTGTTTAAATCAGCAGGAGTAGGCACAGACTGAAGTCTTTCTACACGTATGTACACACAGAGCTCGCTGAGAAATTTAGTATTGCAGGAAGTGACAACTAAACAATCACAATGATGAGGCCTTTACTCAGCCATAATTCTTGGAAAAGCTTAATTTGGCAGGACACCTTTTTTCTTACCATCTTGCCTCCATTCTTTTGAGCCATAAGTGCATTTCCAGCAAGTATAATGGAACCCACAAGTATGGATACATTTTACCACACAATTAATCTGTTAAATGGCACAATTCTTTAGATAAGTCCCTATGTTTCTAAATTCACATAGTCTTGTCAAGTGGGAGCTTGTAGTCTCATTTACATATTATTGGAGATAGTTATTTGAAGATAAATACAAAGAGTCACAACAGCTTTAAATAGACATTTAACTTGTAACTAAGAATTATGATAATGAAATGCAATGCTTGACAGGGTTTATTTAAATAATTAGAATGTTCCGGATTAAGTGTGGTATTACAGGAAATGTGGTTGTTCTTACAAATGTCTGAATTCTGTTCAAAACTGTTGTTATCTTTTGGTTGTATTTTGACCACAAGAATCAATGGACAAGAACTTTTGGGTACTTATCAGGCCATGTCTGAGTCAAAGTCACAATCATAATGATGTGACTGGTATTGACTCCTGTGCCTGAAGATCTTCATGCAGTAATATATTAGAAAGGAAACTTGACTTTCTTCAATTCCCTTTGTCCTAGTAAATCCATGCTTCAGAGCTCAGGCAAGAGTATGATCAGATCCAGGCTGTTTGGCACAGAGGTTATAAGCACTTGCATTTTTGGGACAAAACCTGGGTTTTGAAACTTTCAGAGACTCTGGATACCTGCAAGTAGACTAGTTGACTTACTCCCTTAACACCTAACATCCACAGCAGATCAGATTGCTTCCTCTCCACTACTTTCTAACCCTTTGTGTTACTCTAAACTTACCCTAGATACTGAAAGCAAGGTGTTGCATATTACTGAAATATAATGACCAGTAATATTTTCTAGAAAAAGGAAAGCCCTGTATTATATTGCATAGACATTCTGGGACATGTAGGGAGAAGACGGTGAGGAATTTGGTGTATTCTCCAGTGAAGCTGGACTGCTATGCAATCAAGAACACAAAAGAAGAGTCATGGGGACAAAAAAAAAAAATCAGGTGAAAATAAATATTACTTTAGTTAGTGGCTGCAGAGCTCAACTAGAAAGGAGAAGAAAACAGGGTATTGCAGTGTCTCTATGGGTCGTTTCTCTCTGTCCAAAGACAGGCTAATATGAAATCTGCAAACAAGCTGTTGAGAAATCAAATAGACAAGTTGGCTAGGAGTCATCTACATGCCTAGTTTTATCCTAATTTAGCATTATAAAATCATCCTCTCACCTAGAATATGTGTTTGAGACTCATGAGCTTCATGAGGGTTTGGAATCTACTTGTAGCTTTTCCTGGGTAAGTGCTTAATGGTTAGGTTACTATGCAAAGCGCAGCTACTACAAACTTTTTTTTTTTCTTCATCTCTTCTCTCTTCTTGATATATTTAAATACAGTTCTGCTTGAGTAAGTGGGTAGAATGGCCTAGAACGCACCTCTGATTCAGCTCAGATGTTGAGAGGTCTTCTTAAGCCAGAGATGAGACTTGCTTTTGCACTTAGCAATTTTCACTCATCAGCTGTACAGCTTTACATGGAGAATCTCTGAATATCTGACCTGTTCATCTTTAGAGGGTCCTTGACTGAAGGCCTGTTGAAGGCCATTTCTATGGCCCCACCAGAGCTTGAAATCCAAACTTCGTACTGAAGAATAGAATTAAAATGGTTTTAGTGGATTAATCTCACATGATTAGGTGTGTGTAATGTGGACACATACATCCGATCCTCACTTTAAACTTTTCAATTGAATAGAGATAAAAAAGCACTTTGAGAGAAACTAAGTAGTAAATGTCCATTTTAAGAATAAAAGAATCACACCCCAGAAGTGCCTTCAGTTACAATAAATGGTGCCAGGGGTGACACGGATGTTTACATTATCTATATGAATTTAAAGTTATGGAAAATTAAACTTAGCCATTGCACCCTGACCTTAGCTTTTATTTACGTTATTTTAAAGGGCATAGATATTACTGCTATTGACATAAAGGAAAATGCATTTCTTTAATTGTTATCTCCTTTATAAGACCATAGTTCCACTTTTGTCACAAGCAATACTGATTTTCTCTAATAAAATGTTAATTTTTCATGCATTGGCATTCTTATGTATTCTTTTTCTCTTTATATCAATTTTAAAAATAAAATGCTTAGTCTAGAAGAAATATAAATAAATACAACCAGGAGGGAACCTGTTATTGGCTAAATTGCAAATCAGAGCTCAAGGTAAGTTACTTATTTTGGAGTGCAGGCCACATGAAAAAAGCATAAATGTGTTAACGTTTTCAGCTCATTTTCTTGCAAGCAGTGTATTTGTCAACACTTTTTTTGATAAAACTTATAATAATTCTGTATGATATTCAATATCCCAAGGGTCAAAAATATTACTGTGCTCAACTAGGGACAGTATGCTATGTATAAAAGACAAAAAAAGGTGCAAATGTAGACAATATAGTTCTAAAAAGGATGATGTGGAAGTGGCACAACTATTATCTCAAACAAACAATCAGAATATTCATAGAATTAAAATGTTTGGCAAATTATTGTGTAATTCCTTAGTGATATTTCCTTTATCAACTTTAGATGCTTCACATTCCTTTATCATTGTTTTTAGGTAATGCAAATTAATGAGAAAATAAGAGCAAGAAAATCTCAGTAGCACAACCAGAAGATTGCATGATTTTGAAAATTTAACCCACTTTTAAATTTTCTCAAATGCTTTTTAAATGTACTTGATACTTGAAGAGGTAGTAGCATTTTTGAAACTCTTAGTTTTAACAGGGAATTTTAAAGTTATATTTAAAGATTTGGTGAATATCGTTGGACTCTGATATGTGACTTTCTACATAATACTGACATCTTAAATCATTCTAGTAAGTGTTAACTGCCTGCAGGTTGTCACCTTTTTCAAAGTATGGGAAGGCTGTAGAGCTGCCCCTGGTACGTTTGTGACTTTTCAGTGAAGTGTGCCAAACTTTAAGATGACTTGATGATATTTTCTTTAAAAATTACTTAAGATTCTAGATAATGTTATTGCAGATTGGAGTATTTGGAAATAATTTCTCACACAAACAATCCTAAACCTTCTATTCCTAAACTTTGTGAAGCTCTTCTATCTCAAGATACCCTTGCTTTTATTCTGGATTAATAGCTTTCTTTGAAATCACAGAAGGATTGAGGTTGGAAGGAACTTCCAGAGGTCATCTTGTCTAACCATGCTGCACAAGTGGGGCCACTCAGATCCAGTTGGCCAGGATAGTGTCTAGATGGCTTTTGAATATCTCCAAGAATAGAGACTCCACAACCTCCCTGGACAACCTCTTCCAGTGCTCAGTCACCTTCGAAGCAAAAAAGGCGTTTCTGGATGTTCAGAGGGAACCTCCTGTGTTTCAGTTTGTGCCCATTGCCTCTAGTCCTGTCACTGGGCACCAATGAAAAAAGCCTGGCTCTGTCTTCTTTGCAGCTTTCCTTCAGGTATTTATATGCATTAATAACAATCCCCCTGAGTCTTCCCTTCTCCACGCTGCAGTCCCAGCACTCAGCCTTCTTCCATATGTGGGGTCTTGCTAACAAAGACTGAGGCAAAGGTGGCATTCAGTTCCTCAACCTTTTCCATGTCCTGTGTAACTAAATCCCCCCTCTCATGAAGCAATGGCCCCACATTTTCCCTAGTCTTCCTTTTGTTGCCTCTGTGCTTGTAAATGCCCTTCTTGTTGTCTTTGACTCCCTGGAAAGACTAAATTCCAGCTGGGCTTTAGCTTTCCCGACTTCAACCCTGGATGCTTAGACAAGGTTTCTGTATTCCTCCCAGGTTACCCATCTTTGCTTTCAACCTCTGTATGCTTCCTTTTTAGGTTTGAGTTTGTCCAGGAGGCCCTTGTTCATCCACACAGACCTCCTGGCATTTTTGTGTGACTTCTAATTCATTGGGATGGAGGTCTGTTGAGCTTGGAGGAGGTGATCCTTGAATATTAACCAGCTTTCTCGGGCCCCTCTTCCCTCTAGGGACTTATCCCACAGGACTCTTCTGAACAGATCTTTGAAGAGGCCAAAGTCTGCTCTCCTGAAGTCCAGGGTAGTGGGCTTGCTTTTCACTCTCCTCCCTGACCTCAGGATCTTGAACTCCAGCAGCCAAGGCTGCCTTTGATCTTCGCATTTGCAATGAACCCCTCATTGGCAAGTATGAGGTCCAGAAATGCACCTCTCTGGCTCCTCTATCACTTGTAGGAGGAATTTATCACCAATGCACTCCAGGAACCTTCTGGATTGTTTTTGTCTTGCTGTGTTGTCCCTCCAACAGATACTGGGGTGGTTGAAGTCCCCCATGAGGATGAGGGCTTGTGAATGTGAGGCTGCTCCTGCCTATAGAGGGCCTCATCTGCTTGTTCTTCCCGGTTGGGTGGCCTATAGCAGACACCCAATATAATGGCACCTTTGCCTGTCCCCTCCTTAATCCTAAACCAGCAAGTCTCCATCAGGTCCTCTTCCATCCTTTGGCAAAATCCCCAGCCAAAATGTCCTAGAAAAAAAAAAAAAAAAGTTCCACCTTTGTATTTTTTGGCCTCATTTTCCAAGGAAAGATCATTTACAGAATCACACTGACAATTCTCTCTGGATAACGCTTGAACCCGTTATCTAATTTCAGTCAAAGCTGAAAGAAGGGGAGAATTCAAAGACAAGAATTTCCAACAAGTTTATTAAAGATTAGCATCTAGGTAGAGAGAAAAGACAAAGACTGTGGAAAGCTTGCATGGTAAGTGCAGGAGTTAATCATCATATGAGTATTTGGACTTAATCAGACTGCATATAGCTGAGAATCAGCCTAGGACATGCTGCTTCTTGTCTGATTTGTGCTCAGGGATGTCAGAGAAGTGAGGTATTATGCTGAGGGAGAGCCTGCCAGGAAAATGAAAAAGGAGGACCAGTCACAGGGATTTGGAAGAATGTTGAGAATGTTGCAAACTGACAATGTTATGGACTACAGGAATTATGACAGAAAATAATTGGAAAATGCTCCATGTTTTCATTAGTTTCTCTGATTATTGAATAAAACATTTATTTTAATTTCTAGTTTTCTCCAATTATTAATTTTGCATAATTTAATCTGACGGAAAAAACTTGATTGAAAATCTTGATAATCAACGTCATTAACAAAGGTTACACAAAACTGAGACTGTCCTAGTTTCACCCTTTCCTCCTTCCAATGAGTTTAAAATATGATCTGAGGAAACACTGCAGGAGGTGAGAAGTCAATTTGTGCTTTCATCCTGTGGCAATTTGTTTCTGTGCTGCAATTACACAGATTGGCTTGTGTTACTCTTGATGGTAGATTTTTATCATGCACACTTCTCCATCAGAAACTGGAATAACACCAGCAGTTCGTTTTGCATAAGCCACCTGTCCTGGGTTCAGCTGGGATAGAGTTAATTTTTACAGGAACCTGGGAGGTGGGGGCATAGCCGGGGCAGCTGACCTGGACTAGCCAAGGAGCTATTCCATACCATGGGACATCATGCTCAGTATATAGATGGGGAGCGGGCCGGGGGGTGGGCTCTGTTTTCGGTAGGGGAAGTGGCGGAGCGTCGGGTCCCGGGTGGTGAGCAGTTGCACTGTGCATCACTCTTTTTGTATACTTTTTCATTAGTGCCGTTGTTGTTGTTGTAATCTCTTTGTGTTTGTCCCAGTAAACTGCCTTTATCTCAACCCTCGAGGTTCCAGTTTCTTTTTTCCTTTTCTCTCCTCCGTCTCCTCCCCATCCCACCGGAGGGGGGCGGAGGAGTGAGCGAGCGGCTGCGTGGTCCTTTGGTACCGGCCGGGCTGAAACCACGACAGCACCCAACAGTCTGGACAATGTTTCCTAACCAAGGATACATCTGAACAAATGACCTATAGCTTGAAATAAATGGTACTCATTTGTCACCTAAGCTACACTACTCCTGCTAACGGTGCTTTTTATTATTAGCACCGTCCTATTTCAAGTGATTTAGGTAAGTGTGAATAAAGTAGTTAAGTACCTGAGTGCATTGAAGTATTAAGTCAATACACCAAAACGTATCTCTACTGAAATTGATAAACTTTTTTTTTGGTCGAATTTCCAAACAAGCTGAAAACAAGTAATTTGGTAGCTTTTAAAAGGGAATCTTGAAATCCTAAAACTGTATTAAAGATGAAAACGAAATGTGTTTATACTCACAAAACAGAAAGATAACTGTTTTTCATGTTACAGATGATGGCTTTTGTTTTGTTATTCCATTTCATGAAAATGTGTAAAATAATGAGATCAGAACAAAACAAAAAATCCTCTTTAGTGAGTATAAAAACTATAAATTTCTCCCTTCACATTTAATGGGCAAATGTTTCCTGTGGATTTGCAACTTATTTTGAAACTATTGGGAAACAACAACTGTAAAGAATAAAAACTATGTTGCTCACTTTTTGTAAATATCAATTATTAATCAGACTAAAACAATAATATTGGGAATCTTAGTGTTGTGTCCTGAAATCTTGAATCAAAATTTCAGATGTATTTTAGAGTTTCTATCCACAACTAAATCCTATATACTCTGTTTTAGTTAGTTGATGTATTTCCCAGTTGTGCTCCCTACCAACTGAAATACGAAACATAACACAAGCTGGGAAGTATTAGTGTATTATGAAATAAGGTGTATAATATTGCACATAAAATAATACATGCTTACCTACACACACATTCATATAAGCACATTAATTATTTTTTTTTTTTACCCCCTCATTTAACAGCTAGTACAAGCTATTTTCTTTCAGTGAGGGTATGTGGAGCTGATTGGCCGGTATGAACTAACCTACAGCTGGAGGCCTGAGGAGGGTGGACCAGAAGCTTACAAGTTACTCTGCTCTTGCCAGGTCAGGTGGTAGCACTATTGCTGCATCAGATGGAAGAAGCTCTGAGAGATCCAGCTGAATACGTATGGGCATCTGTACACTTTTGACACCTTTGCTGTCAGATTTTTATCCCCTCCCCCCCCCCCCCCCCCTTTTTTTTTCCCACTTTCTGGATCATTCCAGCTCCCCACTGACTCAGAAAACGTAGAGCTGACTGCATAGTAGTCCCGTGGTATTGATCTGCCCATGAACAGGTGCCTGGAAGAAAGAATAGGTCCTCAAATATAGAAAATTGGTCAGCTTTGAGATCAACTAGCTTGCTGAATTCTTTGGAAGACACCTCTGAGAACCTAGACTCAGAATAAAACCTAGTCTCTCCACACTTTACGCTAAATACTAGGAAACTGCTGTCTTTGCCTTTGAATCGCTGCCTTCTCCATGAATTGGAAAAAGAAAGGGAGAAGAAAAGACATATCCCAGTATCTCAAAGTTTTTGTCACTTACCTTCTGGTGCCTTCCTGCTGAGCATAGCGACTTCCTAAGAATACATTTCTGATGGATCTAATTTCACTTATAAATTGTTTTTTTTTGGTTTTTTTTTTTTTTTTTTTTTTGACATTTCTAGAGGGCAGAACGAAAAGTTTCAGAGTTGAACTGGTAGGCATTTATGTATCTTACTGAATCAAACTCTTTAATTTCTTTTAACATGACAGTTTTATAAACTAATTACCAATATAAAATTGCCTGAGAATTTGAAAGTATTACCACTTTTAGCCTGGAAAATAACCAGACTTTGGATTCTTTTTGAACTGTTGCAATTAGCAGAAGGTAAGGATGGGGTCATGTATTTATTTGACACAGTCATTTTCATTCACTAAAAATAAATAAAGCGTTGTTTCTCTGAGAACAGGACTAAACAAATTGTAGGAGACAAGTTCCTTTCTCATATCCTCAAGGGGTTTTCAGGCAGAAGCTGACCTAAAACCTCCTCTCTGGGTTCCTTTCAGGACAATGCATATTCTCCTTCTTCCAGCTGTGTTCAGATTGTCCTGTTCTGTTTCTCACTATCATTTTGACTCACAGCATGCAAAAATACACCCACATGTTGCTACTCAGCAGCGTCTCATGAGAAAAAAAAATAAAAATAATCTACACAGCTTTATTTACTGAATTGACTTACATATTTGTTTTTAGTAATTATATGTTTCCTTTTTGGTTTTGGGACCATCTATTGTTTTTTTGAATTAATCTGAACAAAAGGCAATTACTAACCTTAAGAGCTTCATGAGTTTTGCTTCCAAAGTACATATTAGTGCATTCAGAAATGGACAATAGAGGCTAAATAAACAGCAGTCTTCTTTCCTACTTGCTTCCTTTCTGGATTTCATGCTTCTAATAAATAGATGTGTTATTTTTAAATTTGTAAACAGTCAGCTGTATGTTAGCTTATAGATTCCTGATCACTTGCTGCCAGCTTTTGTTCTGCTTTATTACTGAATTTTATTTACATTAAAAAGAAAAAAAAAAAAAAAAAAAAAAAAAAGGAAGAAGAACAGCTATCATACCAAATGAGTCAAAGCAGGATTTTTCATCTTTACTGATAATTAATAATCTGCCTTTAGCATGGTTGGCATATAATGCAATCTAAAATATAGTGACAACAATGACATACACATTATCAAAGCTTCAGGAAAGAGTTTTCTATTAGTTTATTATCCCATTAACAGGATGCACAAATGGGACATCCAATTTAGTAATGGCTCATTAACTCTTTTCCATGTTAATAGTATTATGAAAAAAGGGGGCTTAAAATACAAAATCTTTTAATCAGATTGGACAGATAAAGAAGGAAAAAAGCCCTTCATTCTGATAGCCATATTTTTTTATTAGGAGTGGGGCTATTCTATAAGCAGTGATCTGTGCCAGGCCTGTGACAGTAGCAGTAATTACCTCCATCCAGTTATGCTGGGAAAGAAGCTGTCATTTGTCTCCATTATGGCTGAACATTGAAGCTGCCTTATACTTTATTCAGCAAAGGAAATGCTTTAACATCTGACTGTGAAATAGTACTAAAAAAAAAAAAAAAAAAAGAGCATAAAGAAAAAGAAGTTTTTATCACAAAACAAAGATAAGAAACAATGTCTGCTCTTCATAAAACATTCTGTCATAATGAATTCTCTTTGTTAGAAAAATCAGAGATTCACACAACAGACATACTGACACATGAGTACTCTCTACTGGTGTTTTTGTTTATTATTTACAATGTGTCTTCAATATGATATATGAATGTAATCTAACTTACACTATTTTTTTTCTATATGTATTCTCCAGCTTTGTTTGTGATGGAGAAGTCATTGACTCAAACTGCTTGCTGGATACAGACCAATTATAATTTTGCTTTCTGTTATTTTGAACAATTATCTTCCCATAATATCATGAAGTAAGGATGGGGCCACAGAACTGATTTTTTTTTTTTCCAGTTGCAAGATTAAAAGATGTTTTCTGAAAAAAATCTTTTAAGAAATATCAACTTTCCCCATTCATTGCAGTTAAAAAGTGTCATGGTTTAACCCCAGCCAGCAACTAAGCACCACGTAGCCACTCATTCACTCCCCCCCCACCCAGTGGGATGGGGGAGAAAATCAGGAAAAGAAGCAAAACCCGTGGGTTGAGATAAGAATGGTTTAATAGAACAGAAAAGAAGAAACTAATAATGATAACACTAATAAAATGACAACAGCAATAATAAAAGGATTGGAATGTACAAATGATGCACAATGCTGTTGCTCACCACCCAACAACTGACACCCAGTTAGTCCCTGAGCAGCCATTCCCTTCCCCCACTCCCCAGTTCCTATACTAGATGTGATATCACATGGTATTCCCATTCCACTGCTTCGATGGAAAGTGTGAAGGATGGACAAAGTTTGCAGAAAGAAAGATCAGCCCTTGGCTAGCTGAGAAGGAGAACCTTATTATCCTTACAAGGCTCTAACAGCAGCGAGGAGCATTGGTACCTTCATCTTGCAGCTTTAACATGGTTTGGAAAAGCCTGGGGGTTCCAGACTTCCTTAATTGTGGAAAAAATTTAAAAGAAGAGTCAGCATTGGCTTGATAGATTGGTCTGTCACTCTAGCCTTTGAAATATCACCTTGGGGAAAAAAAAAGTTAAATCAGATGGTCTGGAAGAAGCAAGTGCTAAAACTCTGTAAGGAGAGAAGCGGTGATTCCCCCCACCCCCACTCCACCCAGTTTATATACTGGACATGATGTCACATGGTATGGAATAACCCATTGGCCACTTTGGGTCAGGTACCCTGGCTGTGTCCTGTGCCAACTTCTTGTGCCCCTCCAGCTTTCTCGCTGGCTGGGCATGAGAAGCTGAAAAATCCTTGACTTTAGACTAAACATTACTTAGCAACAACTGAAAACATCAGTGTGTTATCAGCATTCTTCGCATACTGAACTCAAAACATAGCACTGTACCAGCTACTAGGAAGACAGTTAACTCTATCCCAGCTGAAACCAGGAGAAAAAGACATTATGGTTCTGTCTTTGTATATGAGTATACCACCTTACGTACAGAGTGGGAGTACACCCACAAATCTTTATTCTATATCTATTGGTTTCAGTGGAAGGATTTTAATTTATTTCAGTAACTATTAGATAAATCTCCTAGTGAGAAACTGACTTATCATGTACAAAGGATAACTCAATACTAACTGCAGTAGTTGTAGTTATTTCAGAGACATACACATTGTAAGGGAAATTTGAACTGAATCCCTTGTAGCATTATTCATTATCCTAACTCTTCCAGTGCCTTCCTTATGATGGCTAGTATGAGTAGCTATTTAGATCATAACAGCATGCCTGCAGGCTAGCTTGGAAAAGTGTATCCTGTATACATCCTATATGTTTTGTTCATCCTATGGGGACATGACCAGACAATTTTTCTACTTTCTTTTTCTATCTTCTTTATTGTTGGTTGTGGTTTTTTTGTTTTTGTTTTTGTTTTTGTTTTTGTTTTTTTACAGTTAGCCATTTATTATTGGGCAGAATGAGGATGTTGACTAGCTGAGAAAGAAAAACAAACAAAAAACATACTACCATGAAGTAAACGTAAAAAATAAATAATAAAGAATTCACAGGTCAGTGACATTAATAAGTCCCATCTGAAAACTGGTCGATTTGCCCTTGGATTATCAAAAGGTGACTGTAAGTTTGGGGATTCATATTCAGAATAAAACTACATGCCTTCTTTGTCTTTGTAAAGTATACAGGTTAATACTGGCATTGTCTGAATCAAGAAATAATTATGAGAAATCATTAACAGTGGTAGCATAAAAATTCACATCATTAACAAAAATATCAACTTCAACATATTTAAGAGCTGGGAGGGATTCGCCCCCCCCCCCCCCCCCCCCTTATTATTATTTTAGTCTAATTGCAGGATACCATGAAAGATGGAGTTAATCCAAGCTTGTGTCAGGAGGTCTCCTTTAGAGCCAAACTGGTTGCTCATTCTGGTCATCTACTCCAGAACTAGAGCAGGAGGACGGGAATCACTTCCCCAGCAGCCATGTTTTTGTTTGTGTGCACTAAACAGTAACAAGTAACCCAAATGTAGAAATCCAGTTTGTTAATGTTTCAAGCTAGTAGAGGGGAATTAATCCTGGAAGGATTCAGTTCTCATAGATAACTAGGAACAGTTTTGAACAGGCGGGTGTGCAGATGAGTGAATCCTTCATTTCTACGTCAATTCTGTTTTCTCACACAATTAGCATATATCAAAATCTAAGTGACCTCATGTCCTATCTTATGTGATATTCTGGAAGATGCAGAAGCAACCTCTATGAAATTTTCCTTTACAAAAGCATTCCCGCAAGCTTTTAAGTACTTCTTTCAGCACTACTGTCTCGTATACAAAAATAAACAATTCACTTCTTTGGAGGTGAAGCTGTGAGCCTTTATGGTATGCCTCTCTTAGAACACACTGACATCAGAGCATTTATTGCAATCTGTTACTTTATAGCAACATTGGAAGTAAAAGACAGGTTTTTCTTCTGGATAATATAATCACATTGGAAAAAGTGGACCAACACATTCTAATGAGACTTCAGCATACAATGGATTCTGTCTTTTTTATGTCAATTTCCTTTGTGCTGATCTGACCTGACTACTTCTGCCCTTTCTTAATCTGAGTTATAACATAAAGCTGAGATCCAGTTCAACTAAATTTAGGCACATAGATAAACGATATAGGTAAGAGGCAATGACCTCTTTCTGACAACTTTATTTGCCTTGACAGAAGAACTTAGGTGCTTCAAGGATCTTTTACTTGGACCCTAAAATAGGAGAAAATTAGGTACTGAAATTAAGTCCTCAATTCCAACTGTGTTAAGTTTGTTTCTATATGTATATACAGGCACATACGCTTTGTATATCTAAGGCTGTACAGTTAGAATTAGTGACCTAACTTTTCCTGTTTCCCTGTTTGGTTTGGTTTTGTTGTCCTGTTTTGTTTGTATGTCACCTATAACAAAAGCAATGCTCTGGGCCCTTCTTTAAGTACTTATACTGAAACATTTCTGCCTCTTCAAGCGTAAGGCAGAAAAATTTGGGTTTTATATATTTTTAAATAACATCATGGCCCAGTTCTGAAAAAAATAATACCAAACAGATCTCTAGTGTTACGACCCGGGCTGGACAGACCAGGGAGGGTTCGTGGGGAGTTCGGAATTCCCTGGGGCTGAATTCAGGTGAAAAGACACCAAACAACCAGTTGAATGTTTCATTTAGGGCAGGAGCAGCCTGAACGTGGGAGGTGTAACAGAAGGTGAGAGGGTTTCTCTCAAGAATTGGCATGAAATTACGTCAGTAAACCATGTAACACGTGCTAACCATACGTCACCAAACACACACCACAGGCCTTGCTTATCCGGGGATCAGCTCAGGGCGAGATGATGAGAGAATGAGGCAAGCCCTCCCGGCGGGCCAGGAGGTTCAGAGCGGACCCCCTCACTTCCCAGGCTCCCTCTCGGAGAGGAGAGGAGAGGAGAGGAGAGGAGAGGAGAGGAGAGGAGAGGAGAGGAGACCGCCGGCGGCTGGGTCTGCTCCCAGTCCCAGACCTGGTCACCGGTGAAGTCTACGGATTATGGGGGAAGAAAAGAGAAAGCTTTCACCGGCCCTGGCTCCGGTGCTGCTCCCCTCCGCTGAGGGGTCCCATGCCAGTAGGTATGCACATGTGGGGCTTCAGTTCGTGCCCTTTTATGCCCTCCTGGACCCTCCTTCTGGCGGGCACTCGAGCTCATTAGGCTAATGAGGTGTGACAGGCGGTTCATGCTTCCAGAACCTTCAGGAAAGGGGTCGGCAGGCCACATGGGGGACGTTTGGGGAGCGACTGTTCCCTCCCTGCAGGCCTGGCCGTGGTTCATCTTTCCCCACACAGGCTGAGCTGCCCCGCTCAGCATGTCCGAACAGGGAGCTGTGCACCCTCCAGCATGGCGCACCCTCCGCGCCCTGTTGGTGGTGCCTGGTGCGGATGGGTGCTGACCGGCTGCTCTTCTTGGGCCGTTCCTTGCTGTTGTGCAGGTTTGTTGTTACATAGCGCTTGCCCAGCCACAACGTTTGAGGCATTAACTCTTTCAGTCTCTCACATCTAGAATGACAAAGAATGTCATTTCACTTTGTAATATGAAATTTAATTTCATTCTTATCATCAGCCCTCCATCTCCAAAACAGATTAATTAATGAATGCTAGGCCACTAAGTAAAATGTTATTGGCTGTATCTTGTTCCTGTTGGGAGAAAAAAATAAAATAAATTCAATTTACTCAAATAATACATAATTAATGGTGTTTCATATGACATTGTTGAATATCATGTGATATTTTTTGTTAGAGAAGGCCACTTGCTGTTCTTCTAGTACCGCTACCAATCACCTGTTGTAATTTTGGTACTATACCACTGATATTGTTGCATCTATCAGATAGTAATAACAAGTAGCCATCCAAGCATCATATCTGTCTATCTGTAGATACAGATATTGTTTCTATTGTATCCTTATTTTTGTAAAGTATTCAATGACCTTTGAACAAGTAAGTGTCTGTGACTAGGCTGTGCTAATAAAACATTAATTATGTTATAGAGATACTGGAGCATTCAGGTCGTTAATGAAAAACAGGAGATTATAAGAGCAACCCCCCAAAATAAAATTAACAGATTATGGCAGAGGGCTTGAAAGAACAAGCACAGCATTTGTACTGTTCACTTAAGGGACACCATCTTGTAAACCAAATGTGGCAGTACACTTCCCCACCTCCTCCCCCGCATCCCACCAGCAGGAAACAAAACTTCTCTAGGCAGGGAGAAGGGGAAGGAAAAAAACCCTAAACCCTAGAGGCTTCAGGTTGAAATTTGAACTGGCCAATTGAGATGTGCCTGGTGCACTGAGGTGACCTTCTTGGCCAGTAGGGATTAACTGACCACAGGTCAGATTCGACAGGGGTATAAACGGGGCCCCTCCTGAGGACATGTGGGGAATCAGTCCTCCTCGAAGCAGCGGGTCTGCAGTCGGGGACTCCCCCTTGGGTCGGGGCACCGCCCGAGGTAACTCGTCCTGAGAGCCCTCAGCTTTTAGGTGAGTGATATCGACATTTTGAGACATCACTTTTAAGGATTCTTAAGTCTGCTGTGTAGTACTAATTCCCCTTACATCATTGAGCCTGTGGTTTATAAAGTGTTACTGGAGTTCTAATTAACTTTTTACTGAAGAATAAATCTGAGTTTAACACCTGTTGGATTTGGTTATGTGTGCATCTGTAACACCAAATAAAAGCAATTTTAGCGGTAACTGATGAAGAAAGAGTAAGTGGACACTAGTAACAAAGATCTGACTCCAAGCACACCCTGGAAGGAGGGGGAAGAAACCACCTTCACAAACACTACCATCTTAACTCATTCTGGTGAGAAAGTGATTTGCCAAGACCCTGCCTTTCTACCCTTCTTGAGCAAAAGTAGAAACATCAGCTGTAGTATGCTGAAGAAGAAAGGAAGAAGATGTGCAACACAGGATGGAAGGGATAGATACTAAAATAGCTGTGTGTATCAGCTTTAACTATATCATCATTGGTAATTAACTGTAATAACTAAGTAATTTCCAATATAAATATTAGTATTATTCTGATTGAACTAGTAATAATTCTTTAAATAGATTTTTAGGATTGTAATTGGACTACCAATAAATTCTTGGCTTTGTATATAAGGTTATTTTTCCTGCAGCTCACTTAAAAATTGTAGTGTTTTTTCTTGTACTCTGCCTTTGAGAACTGGCTGTTAAAAGTAAGAAGCAACGTGGCCTACTGATTCATATTCTCTTAAACTATGCCTATTCCATTTTAGCTACATTTTAAACATGAAAAAAAAAAAAAAAAAAAACCAAAAAAAAAAACCAAAATCACTTCCCCAGCTAAATAAAGTATAAAAATATTTCCTCAGTATTAAAAAGTGTGTCAGTCTTCCTTTTGCTTATTTTTTGTTTCATTTTACCTGAGATATATGTTAAAAGAATATTGGAATTTATTCAAGCATAAAGAGGTTTCTTGCTATCTTTTTCTTTCTTCTGCAATGCGATTCGAAAAACTGAAAATGTGACACCATCTTCATTTCCAAAGAGCTCTAACCTATCAATATAATGTCCATAGGTAGTCAGTGTCAGCACACAGCATTCATATCAAGTCATTCCTTAAGGAGAAAAATTGCAATTGAACATCACTGCGTTGAATGTATGTTGAAAATTTTTTATTAGATCTGTAAAAATTATGGATGCAAATACAAATTACTGATAAATATACATACAATTGAATTGAATGGATTTTCTGCATCATGATATTCGGTCCCCATTAACCTTTGTGCACTGTATTATATGTTCCTGTCACACAGTCTCATTATGGAACCAGATAGGGATATCTTAATTCAATAATTTCATACTGTACACTTGCTGTGGATCTGGCTCAAACCATTTTGAAAAGACTAATTTTTCCGCAGCTTTATAGCATGAGAGTCCTGGAAAGAATTTCATATTACATACTTCATGACAGGAACACTTATGTGTCTGAGTACTCATTATTACTTTGATTTAACAGAAAGTCTTGTAAAAAAAAGTCACACTTTTGCACAGCTCACTACATAGCCAAAGAAGCTTAACAGGTTAAAATGCTATAGCAAGTTGGAATTACACTGAAGGAATTTTATCCACTTTTTGACGTAATGCCAAAGAGAGAATTATTTCCATACCCAGATGTTCTTTCTGGTGTGTTCACACTAATTATTGATACTATAAAAAGCAAAAAATAGTATCCTGTAGCTGGAGCTTCCTCTGATTAATAACAAAAAAGTGATCTGCCATTTTTTATCAGATACTCCATACAGACCTTTAATGAATAAATTATTTCATCTAATGTCACGTTGCATACGTAGATCTCTGGGATAATGAAGAAATGTATATGCAAATCTGTGTTACAATTTTAAAGCAGTTGAAGTGTTTCAGTTTAGAATATGTAAAACGTTACAGAAGGATGTATAAAAATGGGGTGGTATTAGTAGCTCATAATTCTATGGGGGCAAAACTGCATCTGCTATTTTGGAAGCACAGCTTGCTTTCAATAGGGAGAAGGATGTTGATTCTTTCTAGACAGAAGCTGATGAATGATATATAGGAACTAGAATTTTTTAGTTTGGTCAAGGTAAAACTGTCCAGAAATATATGAGAAAATATTAGAGTGATAATGAAAGAAGAGCCTGAAAGATGGATGATTGAATGTAACCCTGAAATACATGTAATTCAGGAATATAACCCTCAATTATATTCAAGTTTTTGAAGCTGCAAATCTAGATTTCTATTCCCACAATATTTATGAAGATTTGACTACATTCAGCATGTCTAAATGGTAGAAAAGCAGAGAGGTAATAGCTACAGACTGTAGGATTCTTATGTCCAGAATTTTCTCAGTGTTAATAGGTTTGTGCCCTTGCCCAGTCAGCTGAATATCAGCTGTGCTGTGCTTCTATGTGCATGCGTACATGTAAGTTTAAGCTCTCTGCAATTGGTCTGGCTGAAAAATAACTGCAGAAGAATGGCTGAAAAAAAAAAAAAAAAAGGCATTTAAATTTGCAAGTCCAAGCACAAGTACAAAAGACTGAAATTAACTACTTGGGGATTTGGCTCTGACATATGCATTCTTACAAAACTGTACTTTATTATTAATATGATTTTATGTGGGGCTATAACATAGCTTTATAGAGATGAAAAATGCAAGTACTTAAGAAGTAGATCATGAGATATTTCTGTTTCATCTCATTACGTCTTCATGAATTCATTCTGTTGCTAAGCGCATTGATAGCATGCTTTATTTTGGTTTGGTTTTCCCCATATACAAGAAGAACAAGAAAATGGTGCTTTATTTGTTTGGGTTTTTTTTTTAATCAAAATAATTTATAATTACAGCATACTAAAACTTCATGCTCTTTCATCTTTCAGTATTTTTAGAATGACTGTCATTACAAAATATTGTCTTTCTTTCTGTTTAATACTTATTTCTGTAACCAAAGACATACTTTGTCAGGGAAAAATGGAATGGCACTAAGAAAAAAGAAAGATCACTTTTTTTTTTTTTTTTTTTTTTGGTCAGGAACCCTTGTGTTTCACAGACTCAATATTAAATATTGAGGAACACAGCATATTTAGCTATATTTCTGGCATAAAAGGCTACAGATAGTAATTACCACTAATAATCTCTGCAAAGTTTTCTTACCAGTGCAAATATATGACTATACAGGAATGCTGCAATAAGGTCAGCTCAGCACATGACTGAGAGGGAAAGCTAGTTGTCAGTTTTAATCACAGTTAAACCCATACAGCCTTCAGAAATGGTAGCGGTCTCAGTTTCTCTAGGCCTTGCATAAAAATGTGCTATTGGACAGCTTTTTTATGAGTGGTAGATTCAGTTATTGCTTTGGGCCAAAACTCTGGCCCAAACTAGCCTTGGTGACATATCTGCTCATTAATTATGACGACTTCTAGAAGTGTGCTTCATCTCTGCTCTCCAGCTGATAGTTTGCTCTGGTAAATCCTAGTGATGCTACATGAACAACAAAAAAAAGTCCTGGATGTAGTAAGTACTTATTTTTTTCCTCTTGGATGATAGATTCCTATGCATACAAATATCTAGGAGAGTGTTTTCCAGTCAGCTCAAAAAAAGTGCTTTGAAACAGATTGTCAAGAGACAAAATCTGGTATCGTTTTGATAATATCAACAATTTTCACAGTTAATTTTGACTCATATCTCTCTTTTTAATTTTCTGCCTGCACTACTCTACCTTCTTTAATTTTTGATAGTCTGAGTTTATGTATTTTTTTGTAGATCACTGAAAGATTTTAAGACTTTTTTTTTAAAAAACAATTTTCAATGTTTATACTTACGTGAGAAAAAGAGAGCCCAGGTAATCTATTTTGACAAGAAAACAATTGGGTTTTGTCATAAAAGCTTAATGTTACCTGCAAAATCAACATTCTCAGTAACTTGTTTCATTCTTACATTCCTTAAATGACCTTGTGAAACAGCTGTAAAGAAGGTAATAGATTACGATTTTCTCTTTCTAATCGTAACTAGAAAACTTCTCATTCAATTTTAATGAGCAATATTTAGAAAACAAACAAACAATAAGTAGGAACTTTTATATTTATTAATGTATTTTTAAAAGTATTCAGCTCAGAATTTTTCTGTGTGGTGTTTCCACAATGTACAGAGAAAAATTGTTATACTGATGCAGACATGTTTAAAAAATTCCTGCTTCCCATCTTAAGAACTCTTTACTCCTAAATTTAGTTTTTATGGTTAAAGTCCTTTTTGGAAAAAGCAAACTGTTCACAAGAATTTTAACAAGAATTTGAAGAGGGTTTTTTGGTTGTTTTTTTTTGTGTGTGTGTGTTTGCTTTTGTTCTAAATACAATTTTTTCTCCCCAGTATTTAACTACATACTTACCTCTTGCTATGTGGAGCTACATATATCTTTGTCCTTTTGGTGGTCACAAACTGAAGTAAAATGCTTATAGACTGTTCCTAACTTTGACTTCACAGTGTTACACAGTATCTATATATTATTGTTTTATAGTGTATATAATACATAGTTTTGCCAACACTATTTTAGTATGCTTCTATTTGGGCTTAGGGCAAGCCAGAATTATGTCCCAATTAGTGCATTCCTACTTTATGGATGTTACAAGCCTCTGCTTTCACTAAAATATGGTCCTGAAAAAGCAGTAATGGTGCTTAACAATTGATACTTGATCTAAATAGTAGTAACCAAACTTTACCTTGGTCTTGCAATTTTTATATACACATTCTAAAGTCATATAATTTTTTAAGGACTATCTTTTGTGGTTTAACCCCAGGCAACAACTAAGCACCACGCAGCCACTCACTCAGCCCCCCCACCCAGTGGGATGGGGAGAAAATCAGGAAAAGAAGTACAACTTGTGAGTTGAGTTAAGAACGGTTTAATAGAACAGAAAAGAAGAAACTAATAATGATAACACTAATAAAATGACAACAGTAATAATAAAAGAATTGGAATATACAAATGATGCACGATGCTGCTGCTCACCACCCACCGATCAATGCCCAGTTAGTCCCCGAGAAGTGATCTCCCCTGCCCCCACTCCCCCCAGTTTATATACTAGAGGTTTATATATATAGTATGGAGAACTCTGTTGGCCAGTGTGGGTCAGCTGTCCTGGCTGTGTCCTGTGCCAACTTCTTGTGCCCCTCCAGCTTTCTCGCTGGCTGGGCATGAGAAACTGAAAAATCCTTGACTTTAGACTAAACACTGCGTCACAACAACTGAAAACATCAGTGTGTTATCAACATTCTTCTCATACCTAAGCTCAAAAACATAGCACTGTACCAGCTCCTAGGAAGACAATCAACTCTATCCCAGCTGAAACCACGACACTATCAAAAAGCATGAATGTCACAACACCATATTCCCATTGTAGCAGCTGAATTTTGTCTTTCATCTCTCTATACAAGTCACTGTATTATATACAAAGTTTTTGTTAGCAGGTAAATCCAAGCAGACTAGGGGAGTTACTGCCTTAAGGGATA
This sequence comes from Astur gentilis, assembly GCF_929443795.1. NCBI lineage: Eukaryota > Metazoa > Chordata > Aves > Accipitriformes > Accipitridae > Astur > Astur gentilis. The sequence continues at coordinate 14,039,451 of NC_064892.1, forward strand.
TAGGATTTACTGTGGGCTGCAGGGAAAGATGATTTTGGAATAGAGCAGAGACTCGGGAGATTGATTATACACCAATTTTTATGGAATGGTGGAGGCATCACGACAAACAAGGAAAGAACAAGCTTGGGAAAAGGGGGATAAAAGGGACACATCACATTTTAGCAGAAGCTGGTCATTATACTTGTCAGACTGAGTGCTAGTGTGATCACTGCAGTCTGCCCTACATTCTTACTAAATCCTATTTCTAACTGTCTTCTATGTCAATGCCCTCCTTATTTTGAGCCTCTGTGTATGAACATCATGTTGGACCAGCCAGTAAGTAGGACAAGAGCTCTGGATGCTGGCTACTGGGAAATGTGATGCTCTCTATGTGCATTTGTGTGAAGATACTAGGGAACTTTAAGCTGGTGATCTTCATGTATTTGGAATAAAGATCATACAAGGTAATGGGAGAAAAAAGTCAGGGAAAGAAACCTGAAGTACAGTTCAGTAGAAAACAATTTTTTTCCTTTATTTCCTAGGAATTTTTACTGGGAAAATACCTGTCTAAGCCTAAATTCTGAACATTTTCCTACTTTATAAAATAAATAAATGTCTTGCAAGGATTGAAATGTCTTCTAGTGGCTAAATGCCTTTTGCTGAATAAGAAAAACACATTTTGACCTACTCATATCTGGACAGCTTTTGAATATTTCCAAGGATGGAGACTCCACAACCTCCCTGGGCAACGTGTGCCAGTGATCGGTCACCCTCACAGTAAAAAAGTGTTTCCTGAAGTTTTTTTACTGTGAGGATGACCAAGCACTGGAACAGGCTGGATTTAGGTGTTATAATGTATATATATTATAGATGTAGAGGTTAAATACATATTACAGAGGTACAAGTCATCTATACATAGATGTACAGGTTATAGTGTATATATAAAAGCTGCATGTGAGTCACACCGATGCACAATTTAAACAGACGCCTTTTTTTATTGCATACGCCTGCAGTATGTTAAAAAAAAAAAAAAATATTCTGTTTGCAATAATCACATTGATACTGAGATTTACTGAACTAAAAAAAACCACTTTCACACATTGATTTCTTTTTACCAGTCTTCTGTAAGCAAAAGTAAATTTTACCAGTAGTGATATAACATAAACACACCATTTTTCTTAAAGAGTAAAAAAAGATTATCAAAATGCTGTCAGCTACAAGTATGAAACTGCTATAGTCTACATCCAAATACAATAAGAGCCAAGTGGCTATAAAGCGTACACTCCACTAAGTTACTAATGTTTTGGAAAAGAACTAGTTTCAGAGAGTCCGTCAGACATAATTATGTCATTCTTTTCAATTAGGCAGACCAAAAGATTATTATTAAGTATTAAAATACTTTTGATCAAACACCTTTGGAGTTTCAAACAACTCTATTTTTGCTATAAACCTATATTGTCTCAAAACTCTCTCAAATATTTAGCCAACTAAAAATTTTAAATCCATTTCTAAAATGAAAACAATATGTTGACCTTTATATAAACTGCATCCTGTAAGCTATAATTTTAAAATTAATTTTTATGTTTTTAATGATCAATATGAATAGAAACTATTCCTGCTGATTTCTTTGCCTACTAATGGTATTATTACGAAAAGAGATTTTAAATTTTCTTTTTGTTTTGTGTTTTTTTTCTTTCTATTTTGTCTTAAATATAAAAGGAGTTGAGATTTGCTTCTCTGAGTGCAAAAACAAATTGAAATTTTAGAAACATGATTGACTTAGGACTTTAGTATATCTCTTCCCAAAAATGTAACCTATATACAGCTACATGTAATTTAAAACCTGTGTGAGGGTGTGAGTGAGTATGTCTGTGTATGCTGCCATAAAAATTCCTGTAGAATACAATTTCATCTCTGACTGGTGAAATGTGTAGTGTAAAATGAAAGCACTATTAGCAGTATGTGAAGAACAAATAGCCAGTTTTCTCTAATCTATATCTCTCTGAAAAAATAAAATATTATTTAATTACACATAATGCTGATAAAGGATATATTTATGATTTTTTGTGTCTGTATGTCCATATATATATGTTTATATATTCATAGTACTTTTGATTAGGTGCCATAGAAGATTCTTGATTACTGAAAGGTGAAAGGAAAACCTAATAGAATTTACATATAAATTTAAAAGAAAAAGGAAAAAAAGCCCCACCAAACCAAACAACAACAACAACAAAATTGAATGACCAGTTTAGACTTGGCATTAAAATAAATTACTAGTGGACCGTACCCGAGGTCTTGAAGTTTTCATGTTAAATTATAAATTCAGTTGTTCAGGACTCTGATGCTTGCTTATATTTTAGGGCTCAATGCTTCTCATATATTACAGTATGATATATGCTTTGCAAAGTATCTTAAGTTTTTATGCATTTAAAGCATATATTTTGGGGAAAAAATGCATTAACTTTATAATTATAAAAAATATACATCTGGGCAAAGTTTAAAGGAATTCTAATCATGAACAAAAAGGTAGTTTTCCACCTAGTTATTTTATTTTCTAATACATTGTATAATAACAATTATACAATTATATATGGTATAATAACAATTCACAATTTCATTGTGAAATTAATTTGGTAAAATGGACCAAATCAGAATCAGTCTTTTAAGCACATGAACATTTTTTCCTAACAAAAATGGGATGTTGACACTTGTGGAGTTTTGTTAAGAAAACTTGTAGTTGTTCATTACTTTTCATGTAACCAGGATTAAGTTGCTGTCATGGTTTAACCGAGCCAGCAATTAAGTACCACGCAGACACTCACTCACTCTCCCCCCACCCCGCCCCGGGATGGGGGAGAATATTGGGAGAAGAAGTAAAACTCGTGGGTTGAGATAAGAACAGTTTAATAGAACAAAAAAGAAAAAACTAATAATGATAATGATAACACTAATAAAATTACAACAGTAATGTTGAAAGGATTGGAATATACAAATGATGCACAATGCTGCTGCTCACCACCCACCAATTGACACCCAGTTAGTCCCCAAGCGGTGATTCCCCCCCAGCTCTCACTCTCCCCAGTTTATATATCAGATGTGACATCACATGGTATGGAATACCCCGTTGGCCACTTTGGGTCAGCTGCCCTGGCTGTGTCCTGTGCCAACTTCTTGTGCCCCTCCAGCTTTCTTGCTGGCTGGGCATAAGAAGCTGAAAAATCCTTGACTTTAGACTAAACATTACTTAGCAACAACTGAAAACATCAGTGTGTTATCAACATTCTTCGCATACTGAACTCAAAACATAGCACTGTACCAGCTACCAGGGAGACAATTAACTCTATCCCAGCTGAAACCAGGATAGTTGATCACCAGATCTGATACGAAGAAGGAATCTTTTCTCAGTCAGGTTAGCAGGGACTAAATACTTTTCTGTGTTTCCCCTAAAGCTTGAGCCTAGTTGCATTTCTAAGATAATCTGATATTTTCACTTAGTATATTCTCCTTTACTAATGACAACAGTTTGTCCTGTTTTATTCCGATGGTACTCGGTAGTATTAAGCCTTTGGCTTTCTTCTACTAAAGCTCTGAAGTTTTCTTGAGAGTAGGTATGCTTATTTCATGAAAAGGACAGTATTAGTCTGTTGCCAGAACTGGGAAAGAGATGGACTTAGCAGATAAAATTTGAGAATATTTGTGAAAGCTCTTGAGAAATATGGTTTAGTGCACACTCAGTTAATCTGCTGGCTCAAACCTGAGTGGCTGGGAGATACATGGTATGTTGTAGAGTAGCATACACATACTCAGACCTCAGCTTTTCCATCAAGTACTACAAAAGAATAAGGCATTGCTTTTAAAATAAGTTTTAAGTTCTGGAATAGTTAAAAACAACTAAAAAGATTTGTGTTAAAACAATGCAAACTCAAATAACTAAAGATTTTCCAATGAACTAATGAATTCTAACGAAGTACCTTTAAAATTCTTTCTTAAGGAAGATCTGAGCTTGCTCTCCCCAAAGGTGTAAACACCAAAGAGAAGGTGACACATTCATCCCCTAGTTACCATTATTTTAAATATAGTGATTTTTGTCTGTAATATGAATGGAAATAAATTGTTTTGATAGTATCTAAAAAAGTATTGTACTTCACTGAAGACTTCTAGAATGTGAAGTCAAATGTGTGAATTACTTCAGTAAAAGCAATTCAAACCAATCCCCTAGTTCTATGTATCTATCAAGAGGTGAGAGAAAATTAAGTCTAGATATTATTATTAATTTATCACCATAATGAGATAGATGAACATTTAATTACAAATATTAAATTGAACTTCTTATGAGTAAGAGGTCTAATGCCTAGATCTGCATCTCAATTTCCTTTCCAAACAGAAAATAGACTTGAACATAATATGTTATTATAAAGTAGAAATGGCTATATGACCTTTAAGCTTTCTAAGAACTCTTCTAATTGTCTAAGTGTGATACTTTCTCATTATTCTTGCCTTATATTGAGACTATAAGACTTGCAATGTCTTTCATATGAGTTGTACATAATAGAAAAGACCAAAACTGAAGGATAATAAAAATGAAGTTGAACACCCAATAAAACAGCACACTTTCAAGTCTTACTTTAATGACCTACATTCTTAGCTTTTCACATCTCAGTAATTGGAAAGTTCAACATCATTTGAACTTACTCAGCAAATACTTATACTGCTTTATTAAGGTTTGCTTCAGTTACAGGACGTGGCTTTACCTAACAAAGTTTTAACTCCACACAATGACACTTCATAGGCTCTCTCAAAATGCAAGGTTTTGGGGGTACAGAACATAACATCAAACCAGTTTTCAAATTTATTTCTAAAAGATTACATCTGAGATATATTTTGAATGCTATTACAAACAACCCTTATATTTTTCCTCCCCCATTCATAGCTCACAACCTTTCCCCTCTGTCTCCCCACTTGCAGCTCTAAAGAACTCACAAGGGGACTTGTGACTTCTGTCAACAAGAAGAGGTCTTTTTATTCTTCAGCATGTTTTCAGAGAGGAGTGAATTGTACTAGGGAACACATTTGGGCCAGCCAAGCCTGACTGGAACCTTAAGCACAAAGAGGAAATGATGGGTAAAAGTAGTGGTGGGCTCTATCTTTAGAGGTTTGCTGCATCTTTTGGACCTAGGACACAGCAGACATTGCCAAAGCTTGTCCAGCACTGCAACTACCACTCTTTTCAACAAGTATAATGCTAAGGAAAATCTTGAGCAGATTAAAGGTAATCAGAGGTCTCTGTGGGACAGGATGAAGGAAATTGGGGCCTGCTGGTATATTGTTTTTAAACAACTAGAAGAAATCTCTTGATCACAGAAACTGTCTCTTACAGGACACTCTAACAACTCTAGATTTCATAGAGAGGGCAGCATGGTAGGCACAAACAAGGCAGGTGCTTTCCAGTGCCTGGGAGACAAATATATGATAGAGGTACTGGATGGGCCAAAAAGAGAAGGTGCTTCACAGAGTCTGCTAATCACAAAGGAAAAAGAACTGGCCAAGGATGTGGTAGTCAATGGTGTTCTTGGCTGCTGTGACCATGAGACAGTAGAGTTTAATGTCCTGAGGAAAGCAAAAGGCAGACCAAAGCTCCTGGGCTGCAAGAGAGGGGATACTGGTTTGCTCAGGACCTGAAAAGCTCCCTTCCTTGAGAGGTTGCCCTGAAGGGCAAAGGAGCTCATGAGAGCTGGCCTGTCTTCAAAGACAACCTCCTCAATGCACAAGAACAGCCCATCCTCAACAGCAAGAAAACAAGCAGTAATAGGAAAAGGCCAGCTTGGCCCAGCAGGGAGTGCCTGACTCAGCCTAAAGGCAAAAAGGAAGTGGATGGGAGGTGGAAAAGGGACATATTACTGAGAAGGAGTATAAACATAACACATGAGCATGCACAGGGGGAATTAGGAAGACCAAAGTTCAGCAGGAGCTGAAACTGGTGAAGGGTGTGAAAGGAAACAGGAAGGACTTCAGCAGGCCTAGAGGCAGTGAAAGCATACCAAGGAGAATACCGACCCTCCAACAAACAGGAAAGGAAAGCTAGTGATGGAGGACATGGAGAAGGCTGAGGTACTCAAGTCCTTATTTCCTTGCCCTCTACTAGCTTGGTCTGCACTCCCAGGTTTACATGTTGAGTCACCAAGCTTGCAGGAGAGAAGTACTACCCTCCTAACATAGGCTTGAATTAGAAGCTACTCAAGAAAGCTGAAAATATAGAAGTTCACAGTCCCTGAAAGGATGCATCCAAGACTCCTGAAAGAGCTGCTCAATATCATCATACGGCAGCCCTCTCCCATTCTGCAAAGGTAATTACAACTGTGGAAGAGTCCTGATCACTGGGGAAAGGCAAATGCCATTTCTATAATCAAAACAGGCAAGAAGAAGATTTGGGGGAACTACAGCCTCCCTATAGTCTTTGGGAAGATAGAGCAAATATACCTGAAGGCTATATTGAGGCACATGAAGAACAGGAAGGCAACTGGGAAAAACAGCATGTATTTACAAAGGGCAAACTGTGTGTGACCAACCACACTGTTCTGTATGATGAGATGACTGATGCACTGGCTGAGGGCAGAGCAGTGGATATAATTTCCCTTCACTTTAGCAAGGCTTTTGATACAGTATGCTGTAGCTAACAGAAACATTGTGAAATACAACAAAGGCAAGCGCAAAATCCTACATCTCTGGCAGAACAACTTAGTCTGGGGACTAACTGGCTAGGTAGCAGTTCTGCAGAAAAGGAGCTTGGGATCTTGGTTAACAGCTAGTTGACTGAAAGTCAGCAGTGTGTTCAGCACATCTCGTACTGTTTCAGTGAAAGTACAGCCATCATCAAGGGAACAAGTTATTCCCCTCCCCTCTATTTGGCACTTCTGAGACCACACCTCAAGGACAGTTTTGGGCTCCCAAGTAGAAAAGAAAGATATTGACATACTAAAGTAGTTCCAGAGGTGGATCTCCAAGGTGACCATTTTTTCCACACTTTATGTTAAAAACTTAAATGTTGTTAATGGTCAGCTCTATGTACCAACAAACAAATTCAGTTTTGTTGTCTGATACTCCTTTTCATAATCTGTCTTGTTCCCCACAAGTAATTTTCCCCTTGCTACTTGTTTTTATAAAACACTGACTATGAGTAGCTATCTGACAGTTGGTAACAATGGGGAAGATGTTGCTGTGGAAATTGGATATCGTTAAGCAGTGAATTTTCAGCCACAGTATGTTTTCACGATTTTATGTTTGGAGTACAGTTGCAATGTCCCTTAGGGACAATCCAGAATTATGAAGTACTTAAGCAAAACACACCAGAACATGAGTTGGTTACGATGATGGAGTAAAAATAAATAAAAATACATACGCTTAAATATGATGGAATTTATGAGAATATCTTCCTCATTTATTTCAGTCATGAATTCTTTAGGATCATAATGACCAAATTAAACATGAAACATTTACCAATAGGTCAATTGGAAAGATGCTGAATGGAAAAAACAGTATTAAGAAACAATGCCAAGTACATAATGCTGAACTTCTGATCAATAATTAAGATTCACTTTAATGCCTCAGAGGTTCCTCTGGAGTAAAAACTTCTATCATACATGAAAGGAAAATGTGGGCAGAATAACATAGAAGCATATTAGCACACTAAAAGACATACAGCAGTGTAGATTATTGCTAAACAATTTCTCTCTTTTCTGATTTTTGCTCCTTCATCACCAGAGTATTAGACATCTATTTTCTAACAAGAAGCTTTGAGGCTTAAGTCTCCTATCTGCCTGCCTACCTTCCTTCCTTCCTTCCTTCTGTTGACAATTGCTTGACAGACGGGTGAATTTGCTTAGCAAATGTCTATATGATCAACATTGGAAGTAGAGTACATGAAATAAAGCCTTGTTAATTTTTTCTTCTCATACAAGCATCCAGTATAAGAGAAAGAGTGCATAACACACGTCCCCACCCCCTTTATTCTTTTTTTGTTGTTGTTAATTGACAAGTTTATCATGGTTTATCTTTCTTCTTCTCTCTTAAGTGTAGATCTGCTTTTTTTCTTTAGAATTTGGGAATGTAGATTTTATGCATGATCACTCACACTACAATTCCATCTGCTCCCTAACATGTATGTATAACAAGTGAAAATTTGTCACAGCTATTAAAATGTTCTGAACTTTCTTATTTGAATGGAGTAAAAAAACAATTAATGTCTGACTACTTAAAGTGATGTACTTATGAAAAGCAACAAATAAAAATGGGAAAATACAGTGATTAAAGGTCTTCATAGCTCAGACTTGGGAACAAAAAATGCCTCCATTGAAATTTTTGAGGGAAAGGCTACTTGGGAACATTTTATTGACATAGCAATGGCTAGCTTGAAAACTAAAATCTCAAAAATCCTAGTCTTTTTGATTTTTTTTTTATTTTATTTGAAATTTAAAAATATAAAAGTAAACAGGTACATATTTTTTTATACACTCTGAAATGTTAACCCAATCATCATGAAGTTACCCTTTAGAGAATTTAAAAAAAAAGAAAAAGAGTGTTTTGAAGGTAAAAATATGAAACCATGTCTACAGAATTTTATTAATAGGAAATGCAGGTGTTTGTTACTGTGATTTTGTTTGGAAAAAAAACCAAAACTAAACCAAACCAAAACAAAAAAACCCTAGCCTTTTGCTTCTCCATCTTTGTTTCCCATTTCCACTTCACTAAGCATGACTGTTACACCTCACCAGAAAAAGTGGTGTCCTGGTTAATTTCCATCTTCATATTTTTTATATAAATAACCATATTTCAGATTTTCCAAGACTATTGTTCTGAAGTGCCATGTTTCTTAGAATGTCTTTGGAAACAGTGAAGGATATTTATCTCTTAGAAGTATCTGTTCAGTTTTCAGACATTATGCCCTACAAAATAATTAGAAGGTCTATTAGATTCATTTTAATACCTATGGACTAAGTATTATTTTCTAGTTTATAGCATGAATTGAGCTTATTTTATTTAACTAAAAATAAGAACATCTGTGACAGGATGTTTTCTTAGAGTTATATTACTTTATTCTAAAAAAAAGTTGTAAAATAAAAAATAAATTCTTCAATATATTTCTTTTCAATTCCTTAAGTTTCGTTAACTTTATATATCCATTTTTCATACGACTATTATAAATTATTCTTCTTCTTCCTTTTGTAATTGTTTTCTCTTTTCTCTGCTGTTTACATTAAATTTAATCCATTTTAATGGCTACATTCATTTAAACTAATATAAATATTAGAGTAAATTAACAATTTCTAGATCCTTCTAAATTCCAGGGCAGTACTCTAATATGGATGGCTCATATCACCTCAGTAGGAACAGCCCTCCTTAGGCTACCCAGGCTATTTCTTTCTTCACTCTCTTGATTTTTCATATCTCTACTGCAGTGTGAAAACTTACATGTAAACAACTGATATGGTAAAATCTAGATACTACAAAGTGATGTACGTTGTAGCCAGCCTCACTTCATTTGAAAGACAGCATGTGTACACAGCCTTTTCTTCAGAAAAGAAAGACTCTTATTCCTTCTTTCTTGCTAAGAAGAATGGTGGAAAACTTCAGAAAAAAAATCTGGACATCAACTATTGAAGAATGTATGTGGTTACTTCATTTGTTATAAACCAGTGACCCTTTGAATAGATACATATTAAAAAAAAATAAAAAAATCAATCATGCTGTGTTGGATTTGCATGGCAAGGTTTTGTTAGTGGGGGGCCCACAGGGGTGGCTTCTTTGAGAAGCTGCTGGAAGCTTCCCCTGTGCCAGACAGAGCCAATGCCAGCCGGCTCCAAGTCGGACCTGCCACTGGCCAAGGCCAAGCCCATCAGTGATGGTGGCAGTGCCTCTGGGAGAAGAGATTTAAGAAGGGGGAAAAAGGTTGCTGTGCAACAGAAGCTGCAGCTGGAGAGAAGAGTGAGAATATGTGAGGGAAACAGCCCTGCAGACCCCCAGGTCAGTGCAGAAGGAGGGGAAGGAGGTGCTCCAGGCACCAGAGCAGACATTCCCCTGCAGCCCGTGGAGGACCCCATACCGGAACAGGCGAAGAGTGTGAGGAGAAGGGAGCAGCAGAGACAACGTGTGATGAACTCACCCCAATCTCCATTCCCCATCTACCTGTTCTGCTGGAGGGAGGAGGGAGAGAAAATTGGGAGTGAAGCTGTGCCCAGGAAGAAGGGAGGGGTGTGGTGAAATTGTTTTAAGATTTGGTTTATTTCTTGTTATCCTAATCTGATCTGATTGGTAATAAATTAAATTAATTTTCCTCAAGTCAAGTCTGGTTTTCCCATGAAGGTAATTGGTGAGTGATCGCTCCCTGCCCTTATCTCAACCATGAGCCTCTTGTTATATTTTGTCTCTCCTGTCCAGCTGAGGAGGGGAGTGATTGAGTGGCTTTGGTGGGCACCTCACATCCAGCCAGGGTCAACCCACTACACATGCTCAGGGTCTTTGATAGATATCATGCAGTAATAAGAAGCCTCAAAATATTTGATGTGTATTTAGATGAAAATTGGTTTTTCACTGGAAATTAATAAATCCAGTAAATTTATCGGATCATTTTCACAACACTTTTGTCTTTAGGCTTTTCCACTCATAAACAGGTCTCAATAAATTTGGCTTCACACAAATGCCACCTCCTTGCTGTACTCAATTCCTGTCTGTCTCTCAAGCACACATTTATATATGCGTATATGCCAATTGGTATTGTCAGTGCTAAGCATCGCATCAGGGAAAGTGTTGGCAGCAGAAAAATCATGACTGAAATAGAAAGTGAAAAGAGGGTTTAACAAATTCATTTTAGCAGCTGTGAATCATTCTGTTCCTTGTATTCAGACTTGTTCCACAGCTAGTCACAGCACAACCAGGGATGAAATTATTTTCTGGATACATATTTAATGGAAGGTAGATAAGATTTTTGTAATGTAAAGACCTATATTGGAACGTAGTGTTGGTGCTTTCCGTTTTGTTCAGAAAAATGTAAGCTGGATCTATATTTCATCTTTCCATTATCTCTTAGTTGACTGTATAGTTGGAATTGGCACATCTGGCTGACTGGATTTATTCCTGAAGTTTGACATGAAATCATGAATAAAGCGTAGCTTTCTAGTCACATTAACTTTGGGGATTTTTTGCATAATGCAAATGAACAAAGATTGCCTTTCTGCAACTAGTTATCCAATATAGGTGTTTAATAGCTGGCCTTGCTTAGAATATCCAGAAATATGCCTTGGGAATGGACTATTTTCTTTCATGGTACATTTTTTGTTTATTCCTGAATAGTAATCTGTATTGCAAAAAATAAAGTTATAGTAACTCAAGTATAATATTCTTAAATATCCATGAACTGAACTATTAACTGATTTATATCTTGTCATATAACATGGTTAAAACCACTGATAAAAGGACATTACTCTCTATTCTAGTGCTGTGGGGTTTACAGTACTTTATGTATTAGTCCAATGATTTAATTCCTATTAAATTGATAAAATTTAACTAGGCTTTTATTTTTTTTCTGGCATTTGGATTACTGGAAGAAATACAGAAGAAGCAAAGGCTAAGGATTAGTATCTGATGTCTAACTTTTCACCCTGTCTTCAGCTTCCTTTACTTTGCCCATTTAGAAACTACAAGAAAAGATGACTAGCAATAATATTTGGAATATTAGATGATTTTAAACTTCTGTAAATTGCAGAAGATATTGGCTGCTTTAAAACATATTTCATAAAATCATAGAATAGGTTGGAAGGCATTTCTGAATGCCATCTAGTTCTACCTCCTACTAAAGGAGGGCTTACTTCAAAGTCAGATCAGGCTGTTTGTGGGCCTGTCTAGTCAAGTTTTGAAAATTCCCAAGGATGGAGATTCCATAACCTTCCTGGGTCACATGTTCCAGTGCTTAACCTCTCTCACTGTGGCAATTTTGCCTTATGTCTGACAGAAATGTTCAGTGTTTCAACTTGTGAACTTTGCCTCTTGTTCCTTTGCAGTGCACCTCTGAGAAGAGCCTGGCTCCATCTTCTCCAGAACCCTTCTTTAAGCAGTGGAATATTGTGCTGTGAAGTAAAGGAGCTGAAGAAGGAGGTCAGTGGACTGAGCAGCATCAGAAATGATGAGAAATATTGGCTGGATCTTCTCTGAGACCCTGCAGGTACAAAAGCCTCAACCTCCAACTATACTGAAGGAGGTGTAGGCAGACTCAGTGCTTATCAGCTGGGGAAATAGAGACTCCTGTGATGGTGAAGGCTGGAAGCATGTGGCCTCTGGCACCAGGAGAATGGCTACTCTTCCACCTGTAGTTCTACAACTACAGAAGAAGTTCAGTGCCCTCTTAGCAGATGAGGGGCTAGGACCTCTCTCCAACAAAGCAGCTGAGCTAGCTGAGACTGAGCCCTGCAGCAGCACCAGGATGAAGTGGTGAGTGGTACCATTGGAGAGACTCCCTGCAGCAGAGGATGGAGGCTCCCACTTAGCAGCCTGACGTGCTGCCTGGGGAGCTTTGCTGCTTGCTGGGGCCTTGGACTGAGGATGTTGTTGGAAATTTGCTAAGGCTTGGCTGATCCTTGAATTGTTACCCTCTGTTGCTTTTCTGTGTGAGCACCAGCTAAGCTGCCAGAGGACACTCTTAGTGTGCTGAAAGTGACTTAGCTCTGGAAGTGCGATGGGCCCAGGGGTCCAAGAACATGGAGGCCCAGGTTGTATTATTCTTGATCCTGCTGGTGTGTGGAAGCACCTGAAGAGAAGCGAGCAGATTCTGTATGTCAACTCCAGATCCTCTGTGTCCTGTTGGCAGCAAAAAGATTTGGCTGCTGTCTCTATGGGAACCTCTTGGAGAATTGAGGAATTGCTAGTAAGAGAAGTTATCCACCTGATAAAGTGGAGTAAAAGCAGATTGGCCGACAGGCTGGCCGACCTGATGTGGAGACCTTTTAACTAGGAATGACAGAGGAGGAAGTTAAAAACCCACAATCAAATGAGGAAATGGTGGACCAGCTTGGCAAGCAAAAGGTGAAAGATAATGTGGACAAGAGACCTGAAAAGTAACAGATAAAACTACTGAAAGGAGCTTAACTCAAGCATATTCACACCAAAAAGGAAGATGTGAGAAGACAGTAATATGGGAGAAGCTCTTTCTTTTTTGAGGGGAAATCTGTATGACTTGGTACTTCTCTGAAGTGTCTGTACACTGACACAGACAGCATAGGGAACATACAGAAGAATTAGAAGTCTGCATGCAGTTGCAGGGCAACAAACTCATGAATATCAGAGATGTGGTGGGATAGCTTGCATGACTGATGGATGCATACAGTTTTTCAGGAAGGACAGGCCAGGACAATAGTGGTAGAGTTGCTCTGTAAGGGAATGCATAGAAATCTTCCTGGAGATATGTGATGAGCCAATTGAGAACCTATGGTCTGAGAGCAGACCAATGTGGGTCATGTTGTGCATGTCTGCTACAGACCACCTGATCAGGAAGAATTAGAAAAGGCCTTCTTCAGATGACTAGAAGCCTAAAATTCTCACGACCTGGTCCTCATGAAGATGTTAACATCATCATTGACAAACTTATAAAGTATGCGGCAGATAAGTGGACAGTGAAGTAGATTGAACTGAGGGGTTCAAGGCATTAAGAACAGTGTGATGAAGTCCAGCTGGAGGCCAGTCATTAGTGGTGTACATGAGGGATTGACACTGGGTTCAATACTGTTCAGTCTCTTCATTAATGACCAGGATGATGGGACAGAGTGCACTCTCAGCAACTTTGAAGATGATACAAAACTGGAAGGAGTGGCTGATATACCAGATGGGTGCACTGTCATTCAGAAGGACCTCAACAGGCTGGAGAAATGGGCCGAGAGGGACCTCATGCAGTTCATCAAGCGGTAGTGCAAAGCCCTACACCTGGGTAGGAGTTATTCCCATACATCAATACATGCTGGAGGCCAACCAGCTGGAAAGCAGCTTTCCTGAGAAAGAGCTGGTGATCCTGGAGGACTACACATTGACAATGAGGCAGCAATGTGGCCATGTGACAAGGAAGGCCACCAGCCTCCTGGGCCTCCTGAGGAAAAGTATTGCCAGAAGATCAAGGGATATGATACTTCCTCTCTATTCAGCAATGGTGAGGCCACATCTGGAGTGTTGTGTCCAAGCATGATCTCCCCAGTACAAGAAAGATTTGGACATACTGGAGTGAGTTCATCAAAGGGATTAGAACAACTGTCATATCAGGAGAGTCTGAAAGGAATGGGATTGTTCAGCCTGCACAAGAGAAGACTTGGATGGATCTTCCCCCAGCATCAGTTATTTACATATCTTGATGAGAATATGGAGCTAGGCTCCTTAGTTGTTTCCAGTGACAGCATAAAAACCAATGGATACCAATAAATTCCGTTTAAGAACTTTTTTTTTTTTTTTTTTTTTTTTTTTTCCAATTGTGGTGGTGACCAAAATCTGGAGCAGGATTCTCAGAGAGTCTGGGAAGTCTCCATCCTGGGAAATATTAAAAAAACTGATTGGTCGCAGCCCTGAACAAACCTGCTTTAGTTGGTCCTGCTTAGAGCAGGCCAGTTGGGCTGGAGGATCTCAAGAGGTCCCTTCTTACTTCAACAGTTCTGGTCCTGTGGTAAGTTTCTGTGAAACTTCATTTAAAGATGAATGCTCAGTATTACTTTACAAGATTGAGCCACATGTAAGACAGGGTTTCTTCCAGTTGAATACCAATTTCTGTTCCAGTTGAAGGCACTGTCAAAAGACTAATGACTATAGTGAGAGAATCCGATGTACAAATGTACCATATTAGATTATTATATTGCATATTATTTGCACAAAATGCAAGTTAACAAAGCCTCTTTCTTACAAGTTTTCAGTGACTGAAAACAAATTAATCTGGCAAAGCTACACAAAATTAAAATAATCAGTATCACAGGAAACTTCTGGCAGCTGAAGAAATATGTTAATTTTTAGCTTTTAACTTCCTTCATAGAAGTTGCTTGCTAACAATAAGACTGCAATTTCACTTTGACAATGACATTCAGGAAGACAGGATTCTACTAGTCAGTAGTACTAGTTAGTATTGATAAAATAATGAAGGATGATTTGTTTAATGTAAAAATATCTATCTACATTAAGGAATACTATTTACTTACAGGCACATTAGGAACCTAGTGCAATGGGTCATTATTTTGTACTTCAAAGATTTCTGATGTAAGGGACAGAAAGATCTACTTAGTTTGTCAAATATTATAATTCCATAGTGTCTGTAGCCTTCACTTATCTAGGGCATAATCTGTTCCAAATGAACTCAGTAGGAAAACTACAGGGAATGTTTGAGATACAAAAGAATGGGGAATCTAATTAGATGAACAGAATACTCCATTCATCCTTCTCTCTGCTTATATTTCCACTCAGAATTTCTACACATTATTAGTGTTTTAATTTGGGAAGTAGCAGCAAGTGATAAAGAAAAAACAGTCACTGTGATAAGTAACTACTATGATGAGTACTGCAGTGTCTATTATCCACTCCAACAGCTGCAGGAAAATCCATACTCCTAGGTCACATACATAGAATCCATACTTCATGCTGGGAAGGAACATGCATACTTCAGGAACAGCTCACAAAAGCCATCACACTAAGAAAATAGCAGAAAAGAAACGATGCTGTAAATATGAGTCTAAAAGTAATTTCTTATGAAGACTGAAGCTTTGTGGCAACCCTTACTGTGAAGGTAGGCACATTTCATCCAAAGTCAGGGTTAAAACTTAAAAATGGAGATGCACGATAGTCCTGCTCTTCAAAGATAATAAAGGACATGTCAGTAATGTAGTCTTGTGTTTAAATGACTAAAGGAAATTAAGTTTAAAGTCAATTTTCCATATAGTAATAGCTTCATGTAAGAAGTAGACTCCCAATAAAATCAGAAAAATTAGAATCTTAGCCACCGTCATGCCAATAGTAAAAACCAGTCAGGGTAACCTACAGCTGATCATTACTTGGTCTTCAAGAAAATTTCTGTTGCCTGGGAGATAGAAAAAGAGCAAGTGGCCATGGAATTCAGGGACTGCAACATCTGTGTATAATAACCAGGGCCTTCAAGAAGTGAAGTTTTTACATCCTTATTTGTCACTTCTGGAAGTTATACTATCAAGGACTGGGTTTGCAGAAGTGCCTATATCCACACAGAACCTGCAATGACCCCCCTCTACTCTGCTATGGTGAGACCTCACCTGCATACAGTGGAGTACTGCATTCAGCTCTGGAGTCCCCAGTACAAGAAGGACATGGACCTGGTAGAGCAGGTCCAGAGGAGGGACATGGAAATGGTCAGAGGGCCGGAACACCTTTCCTGTGAAGAAAGGCTGAAAGAGTTGGAGTTGTTCAGCCTGGAGAAGAGCAAGCTCTAGGGAGACCTTGTTGCAGCCTTTCAATACTTAAAGGGGGGTTATAAGAAAGATGGAGAGAGACTTTTACCCAGGCCTGTAGTGACAGAACAAGGGGTAATGGTTTTAAACTGAAAGAGGGTAGATTTAAACTAGATATAAGGAAGGCATTTTTTATGAGGGTGGTGAGACACTGGAACAGGTTGCCCAGAGAAGTTGTGCATGCCCCTTCATTGGAAGTGCTCAGGGTCAGGTTGGATGGGGCTTTGAACAGCCTGGTCTAGTTGAAGGTGTCCCTGCTCATGCAGGATGTTTGGAACTAGATGATCTTTAAGGTCCCTTCTAACACAAACTATTCTACAGTTCTATGTTTTCCCCCTTAGGTGCCTTAATTAAGTGCCTAAAGTTATAGAAAGGTAATCCCTCATCTCCTTTATGTATCAAGTTAAAATTTGGAACATAAAAAAGCCAGACACCAAAAACTCAGAGGAAGTTAGATTATTAGTTGCATGTCTGTATGTGCCTCTTTGTTAGCTGTATACCAACCTAAACATGAATCAAATCATTAATAATCTGCAAGCAGTCTTAACTAAATAAGTGACTTCTTTCTTGTAATGAAGGTCTAGAAATTGTGAGATGCATTAAGCAGAAACTTGTATTTTTAATAAATTAATTACATTATTGGATTTTTTTTGTAAAAATGCATCTTATTTCTTAATTCAGTATGACCTTTATTGTACCCAGCACTTAGAAAAATTAGCTTAAACTTTTCCTAAACAAAGAATGATAAACTTAGTGGGTTTTTTTATAATCTTGACCCTAGACTGTAAAATTACTTTTAATAAAACTGACCTAATGAGCATCTGTAGAAGCAGTCTTGGAAAAAACTTTTTTCCCCGAGTATTTTTCCATAGCTTTTTTCTAACCTGATAGTACATAATCCAAATATTAATAAAAATAATGTTCGACAGAAGCTTTCACCAAGACACACTGTCTACTTCATGAATATTTTCATTCCCTCTTACTTTTTCCTTAGCAGCAGATGTGAAGAGTGTGAATAGACAAATCTCTTAAGGATAAGGTGTAAGTAACCATGTATTTACTCTTTCATATTTCTTTCTGATCTCCTACAGAGATCAGATAGTACACACTAATACATTAGCATGATGTGTGTAATGCTCACTTTAAAACAGAAGAAAAAACCCTAGTGCTCTACAGAACTCACTAATTTTGTAATGACAGTGCCTTGCCTTTTAAGTACATAATATAATGGAGGGTAATTGGATGTGCTATACAAGAAACACTTCAGTATTTCTGGTTCAAGACTAAAGAAAAAAAACATCACAACAAATTACAAAAAATTGAAGGCAATTTGCAAATAAGGAAATATCAGTACACATGCATACAGAGTTTAAAAGCAAAGGAGGGCACAGCAAATTGCTAGATAAACAGAACTAGTTACTTCTAGCTATACTGTGTTGGGATAGAACATGCTCTGAAATTAGAGCTAAATTCCAAAGAAACTGAGACACTGGTCAGAATTTCTTGCATTTGAGCTGTTTGAAGAAGGATTTTCTATCAGATTGGATGATGGACAATTATGTTTCTCAGTTAAATGTTAAGAGAAACAAAAAAGGTGGATTTTTTATTTTAAAAGAAATTGCCCTGATCCTTCACTAATTTTAAAGTTCATCTTGGAATAAAATTGTTGCTTAGCTCATGTCGCAGATTTCAACGTGCCTCCATAAAGATTTGTAACTCAAAATTCAGAATTAAAAACTATGTTCAGCTCTTTTATTTCCTATTGTCATCAGTTTGAAATCAATTTCATAAGGAATAGATGAGTTATATGATGATAACTGATTTTTGTCAACTGCACTAGAAACTCAGGCTTTCACAAATTTTGATACATGACAAAATTCTTGATGGACAGGCATTCCAGGTGACTGTCTTTTGTAGACCTGTGTCCTAACTACTGAAACAAGGCGTGTTGTGTTTTGGTTTTTGTTTTTCCCATGGACACATATATTTGTTACAACACTTGCATAATTGATGGGGTTTTTTCTCATAATTTTTTTTTGTGTGTGTGCTGTTAATCAGATTGCACTACAAAAGAAACTGTGTCTTTTTTAGGACCTAATTCTTTTATCAGTTGCTAATTTCATTGGGATTAGAAGATAAACAGCAGTAAAGTACTTAAATAACTTCAAGCATCTCTGTTTAGATAATTACAGTACACCACAATTACATTCCTCAAGTGTACATTGGGAAACATTGAGCTAATGGTTCACAGAATAAATTCAGTCCATAAATACCTGCACCACTATTCTGTTGTCAGAAAACATAGTGAACATCTGTTACATGGGTTTGGTAGGTGATAACACCACCAATATCTGTGGACAACTATGTAATGGCCATAGCCATACGAAGAAGGAGATAGGCTGAAGTCATTCTTTCTACTGTGCTGAGGCCTGCATCGAAAACTGTAGATGTTGTTGCTGTAACAATTCATCCCACATCCTTGCATGCAGTAATATAGCACTCTTCTTAATATTTCCTCTTAAAAACAGTTGGACTAGATAAAATACAGAAGCCTGACTGAGTTTTGTTTAGGTGCAGTGCCGTTGTTTTCCAAAGGAGAAATCTGAACAGCGATAATTCAATAATATAGTTAAATTTCTTTGTAAACAGAAAATGAATTTATATGTACATGGAAGACTAGGGTGGGGGTTGGGGGTGGAGAAGGAAACAGAAGGAGATATTTGCATCATTTAGGGCCTAATTTACTTTGCTTTATGCCAGTGATTATAATGAAATCCTACTTTACATGTGACTTTTTCCAATGTAAGAAAAATATCAACACTTTTCAGCTGTTCATGTGCAAAAAAAGATCAAAGCCCTCTATTAAGTACCTTAAATATGACAATCTAGTCATGGACAACATTACAGTTCAGAGAGGAGAAATTAAATTGGTCATGGAATAAACTTGCCTGCAGCTGGTAAAATCTTCTGAAAATTCTAGAACTGACATGTATCCAAGGATTTTTTTCAAATATTATTCTGTAACTTTTCAATAAAGCATTTATTTGCTTTCTAATAGAGGTCAGAATTAATATCTTGAATCTTCATCTTCTGGTCTGACCATTGAGATTTTGCATCTTTCTCCAATTCCATTTTTTTATATTTAAATACTTATTTATACCAGTTATTTATACTTATTATCCCAGTTTCATAGGAGTCTTCATGGTCTTTCCCATTTCATACACATGTATTTATTTAAGGTAACCAACTAATTGACCATAGAAGGAACATAATTATTACTATTTACATTGATTTGAACACTTCACTACAGTATTTTGTTTATTTGATGTTGTTTAATCTTTCCCCCCTCACCTTTCTTTTATATTTAAGTTATGGTGTGCTTTGATACAGTCCTTTTAATCCTGGCACAACAATACAGCGAGCCCATTTATGCATTATCAAAATAAAAATCCCTAGAGATATAGAAATTTAAGATATTAGATTTTTCTATTACTTGTTTAAGTGGTTAATGATATACTTAATTGTTTTGTCTATGCATTCTGTTACTATATCTCACTTTAATACAGTAAGAATGAATGCTAAGTATCAACAATAACTAAAAATTGTATTGTATCTATTTTTCTCCTGAAAAATAGTACGCACCAGTGCTGAGGATATCTTGGTTCACAGCTGTGGTGGGTTGACCTTGGCCAACTGCCAGACACCAACCCAGATCCTCTCTCATTCCCCTCCTCAGAAGGACAAAAATAAGATGAAAAAGCTCATGGGAGATCACTTACAAATTATCATCACAGGCAAAACAGGCTCAACTTAGGGAAAATGAATTTCATTTTTTTGCCAATTAAAGTAGATTTGGGTACTGAGAAACAGAGACAAATTAAAACACCTTCCTTCCACATCACCCTTTCTTCCTAGGCTCAACTTCACTCCTCCATTCCTGACTCCCCTACCTCCTCCCTGCCCTGCTGAGTGGCACAAGGGGGTGGGGAATGGGGGGTTGTGGTCAGTCCATAACAGTTCCTTTCCAACACTCCTTACTCCTCACACTTTGCCCCTGCTCCAGCATGGGTCCTCCATGAGCTCCAGTTCCTTCAGGAAATATCTACCTGTTCCACCATGCTCTTCTCTATGGGCCACAGAGGAATCTCTGCTCTGTCACCTGGAGCACCTCCTCCCCTTCCTTCTTCTCTCACCTCGGTGCTTGCAAGGTTGTTTCTCACACTTTCTTTTCTCCCTTCTCTCTCTCAGGCAGCATTTTGCCTTTTCTTAAATACACTTTACCCGGGGCAACCCGACCTTGGCTGCAGGGCTGAGCGGTGCCCTGGGGTGGGCGGGTTGGAGCCGGCTGGAACCGGCTGGAACCGGCTGGAACCAGCTGTGTCCAGCACGGGGCAGCCCCGGCCGCTCCTCACAGAAGCCCTCCCCCGCAGCCCCTCCCACCAACACCTTGACACCTACATCCAATAAAAGAGCCAATATACAACTTCTGTCTACTTCTATGTATCTCTAACTCTTATTTTGACATTATTAATTTTATAAAGTGGAATTTTGTACATTAAATAACAGGAAGAATACAAAAACTAATAAAGCTACTAGCAACTATTTACAGACTATTAGGTTTGGTTTTTTTTTTCCCAAGTATATTTGGAAAGTTAACTACAAAAGTTCTTTTTTTTCATTTTGCAACTTTTCAAGGTTAATCAAGCTGTCACGAAGAAATTGCAAATACGTGTGCCTGCACTCAAGAGTACAAATGTGCAATCACAGCAGGAAAAGGAATATGCTTTCCACTTGGTTGCAATGCATTTATCGGGAGAGTTCTCAAGGAAAATGGTCTGTAACTTAGATGTAGTTTTAAGTCATTTTAAAAAATATCTTCTCACACTATGTTGTTAATGCCATTTCAAAATACTGCATTGTAAGGGCATAAACTAGGAATGAACTCGTAAGAAAGAGACATGTATAGCTAAATCATACTTATTTGCTTCATTTTATCTTTGTCTTATATTGATTCTTAGCACTGCATTTTCAAAAAGATGTGATTGTCACAGCTGCCACTGACAATTGCTTATCTAATTGGTCATGCAATTGAATTGCATGCAACTTAACTTTTCAACAGGTAACAAGATGAGACACAGACTTGGCGTAGTAAAGATGGTTAGTGAGTCAAAAGAGAAAAGCATTTATTTCTAATTTCTTCTCCTTTCTTCTTGAAAGCAAGTTAAGATCAACATCATTTAAACAACCTTGTATGCTTTTGCATGGATGGCAAAACAAACTGGTAGTGTTAAAAATGAACTCTTCCCTTTCTTTACCGCTTTCCTCAGTAGTCTCTTAAAATTAGTTTCTTTCTCTGGATTGATCATCTGAACTGTTAAGAAATGGGGAAAGCATAAGTCAGCTGTATTGGCGTAGGAGACACTATTAAGAGAATAAATTCCTTGCTTTAAAACAATATGAATTTTCCTAAGGCAGCAGTGAATGAGGAGTTCCTTAGCATAAGAACAGATATACTACTCAAATCAGAGACGTATCTAGTCAGGTAACTGGTTTTGTTAGTGACCTGTAGAGGACAGTTAAGTAAAAAGCAGATATTGACACATCCTTACTTTGTACACCCTTCCAAATATCAGTTATGGTTAGCAATTAAGCTTTCAAGTGATATATAGCTAATATATGTCTTTTCATGGAGGTGTTTTTCACCACTATAGTTGTGTGATCATTTGAACACAGCACCAAAATTCAAGTACTTAAGTTTGTAGACTACAGACTTTATGTCTGTCCTGGGTTCAGCTGGGATAGAGTTAATTTTTACAGGAACCTGGGAGGTGGGAGCATAGCCAGGGCAGCTGACCTGAACTAGCCAAGGAGTTATTCCATACCATGGGACATCATGCTCAGTATATAAATGGGGAGCAGGCCGGGGGGTGGGCTCTGTTTTCAGTGGGGGAAGTGGCGGAGCGTCGGGTCCCGGGTGGTGAGCAGTTGCACTGTGCATCACTCTTTTTGTATACTTTTTCATTAGTGCCGTTGTTGTTGTTGTAATCTCTTTGTGTTTGTCCCAGTAAACTGCCTTTATCTCAGCCCTCGAGGTTCCAGTTTCTTTTTCTTTTCTCTCCTCCGTCTCCTCCCCATCCCACCGGAGGGGGGCGGAGGAGTGAGAGAGGCTGCGTGGTCCTTTGTTACAGGCCGGGCTGAAACCACGACAATGTCCTAGGGAAAAAAAGAAAAAAAAAGAAAAAAAAAAAAGCAACAATAACAAGACACAAATCTTATTTTGAGTGACATACAAATGATGTTTCTTATTTGTGTGTTTGTTTTTCTTCAGAGGGCTGACATTCAGCTTTTTCAAGAAGAGTAATATGATAAAGATGCTCTTAGTTGCTTTAAGTCAAACAGCATCTCAGTGGTTTTCTGGGGACTATTTTAGGCTTTCTCTCTGTCATATCTGAGTCCTGGCTATGTTTGTACCCTGCTTTTCTCAGCATTCTCTCTGTCTGTTCATGTTTGCTGTGTCTTGTGCCGCTCTCCTTTTCCCCTGCCCCCCTCCCCGCCCTGTCTCAACCTGCCCTCTGCATGGTGCTCACTGAGGAGACACATTTCTTCTGGAAGGTTCTAACTATCTCAGCATGGAGCTGACAAACAGACAAGGCAAATGGGATTCTTTCTTCCCTGATGCTCAGAAAATACATATCTTTTCACTACAAGTTTTAAACCAGAAATTTCTCTCTTGAAGGCATCTTCGGGATGCAAGTGAGCTTAATTTTCTTCCTAAACTTCAGATTACTGGCTTCCTCTGGTGGCCTTCACACTTGTTGACACTGAGTTTGATTGAATACATGAGTAAGACATTCCCAAATGTGGGATGACAGACCCTGTTTGACCTACAGCTAACAGCAGCACACCAGCTAGTGACAGACCCCCCCCCCCCAGATGTAAGTACTTTTGTCCACTAGTCAGGTAGGACCAGTATCTCAGGGTCATCTGAGCTGTCAGGTGCTGCTACATGTGAATGCCAAACTGATTGATAACTGAGGAAGCAAAAAAAGGGATTCTGTACTTTTTCTCTAGATGAATTTGGCCCTCATATTGAACAATAAAAGGCAAAATTTATTCTACATACTTTACTGAAACCAGGTGAATGAGTAAACATTTAAAAACATGAATGAATTCTCCTCAGAATTTGGCACCAAGGTCATAAGGTTAACAAAGTAATAGGAAACTTTCATAAAATGTCCATGAGCTTTCACATTAAATTTTTGTTGATTTACATTGAACACATTTTTCTTCACTTCCCCAAATCAAAACTACAGAATCAAATTTGTCGCATTTTTTTATATCCTCATATTCAGATTCTATTGTACATCATACTTGCCCTTTCCGTTTCATATTCTAACACTGCTTTTCAAAGCCTACCTCTTTCACCTATAGCCCCACAATTCTTGTCTGTCCCCCATATGAAAGACAGCAATATTTACAGCCACAGCATTCTTCACTTCCCATCTCTATGATCACACCCCTTCTCTCCCTGAGCCTTTTTCAGTGTCTCTTCTCTTCCTTAATTCCAACTTCAGTTTTCTCAGTGGAATGAGTAATTCCTAATTCCCTCCTTGTATCTGATCTTTCACCGCATATCTCTTTGTGGCTTGAATAATCTGAGCATCCTTTTAGTCTATTTGTCTTCTCCTTTCCACTGTTACTGTCAAGCTCAGTGTTTCCTCCCCTCTCTCCTTCACATGGAATTATTTGCCTGCACTGTCAGTGTCCTTCTTCAAAACCAGTTCTTCTGTTACTGCTTCCTCATTTTCTTACACATCATTCCCCAAAGAAGAGTATGAGGACATTCTTCTGATAAAGTAATGTAACATTTCATCATCTTTATTTCTTTAGGCCTCCATCTGTTTCCCTTTTCTCCTTATCTGTGTCATTTTAATGGACTCAGCAAGCTCTTTGAGGCATGGGTAAAGAATCCCTATAAAACACTGCATGACACTGGTGAAAATCTAAAAAAAATTCAAAACAATAAAGATTAAAATTAGACATACTTCCTTTAAATTAATTGCCAGTCTCAGTTTTATGATGAAAATGACACAGCTACTGAATCAGGTCTACTATTATCAAGGATGGAATCAAAAGGAAGGTATATAATATATAAACCATCTGCTTAGAACTTTCTCCTTTTCAGTTTTACATAATCCTTCCTCTCCTACAAAATGTTTTTTAATATTTTTAGGTAACTTAAGAATGATCATAAGCACTAACCATTTTCAAATTTCCTTTGAAAAGTACTGAATAAATTGTCTTGTGCATTCATGCTATTTTTCAAAATAGTTCTTAGTATTGTGGATGTAAAGCATGCTAAAATGGATTGTTTAAATATAGTCTCTACAAAAATCACTACTTTTATCATGAGCCTAATTGGCTACCTTTGGCTGTTAACTGTGAATACAGTTGCTTGCTAATTGCTTGTTGTTTTCTACTGAGCTATACTTTTCACAAATCAGATCAGCAAACTGACACCTTTTTAGAATAAAAATAATGTAAACATCTTTTTTCTTGTAACTTTTTTTAATGTTTCTTTAGTACAGTGAAAGCTTTGAAAAATATTTTCTTCTCTTTTTGCTTTGCAGAGTAAATTGTTTGACTCATGAAACAAGCCCATATTTTTAATCTCAGGGGTTTGCTCTATAAAGACCGCTCCCCTCCCCACTCCCACCCCCCATTTAAAATTATCAGTATATCATTTCTCATGTTGGTGTTTTAGGTTTTGGTGTTTCTTGGGGGGGGCAGGGGGGTGTTGGTTTGAGTTTGGCTTTTTTTTGTTAGACAAGATTTGCAGTGCCATGAGAGAGATAAGATATTATCCCAGACAGTACACAACATGTAGGTGAGGTTAATATTCACCAGCTGTAACCTCCAATTGTAATATGAGGAGCCATTACTTTGATAAAGAAAAGATAATTAAAATCAGATACTTCTAATGATTAAAAAAAAAACAGGAAAAAACCCAACTGTTCCTGGAGTAAATAGCAGAAGCTTAACTGTTTAAAATTGTGCATACATAACTATTTTTACTGTCCAGATGAGTCAGAAATTTGTAAAAATATTTTACAAATACCCCAACAAAATACTGAAGTGCTTACTCATAAGTAATTTTCATTCACAAAACCAGTCTCACTGATGTACATGCCCATAACAGACACAAACAGACTGCCACTAAGGGCTCTGGGGGCAGTTAATTTTTCCCTTAGATGGGGCTGTCATGCATTTACACAGGTCCTTGATCTGAACAATTAATTATTGAAATGGAAAGAATGGTACTACATCCCAGCAAGGAAGACTAGGTATATTTTTACATTTTATTCCTAATATGCATTTGCCACTATTTTAGTGACCAAATCAGCTTCACCTCAGTCTTTTCATCTCTAAAATATGAATGAACTGTGATATATATTTAGGATTTTTACGCATTCAAGCTATCACAGAGCTCAAGATAAATAATATGTCATATGATAATAATGTCCATTATTGTATTTGTGTCTTGAGCAGAAAGAATACTCAAATCATTACTACATAAAACTGTTGTCATAGTTATGATGAGGATTAATGCTCTGAAAACAGAAGAAAGAAGGTGTTCGTATTTTCAAATTGTTAATCTCATTAAATGTTGTTCCCTTTCCCACAGCTAATTTCTCTGCTGTCCCATGAAACACACAAACCCCAACAGTTAACTTACCTCTCCCTTCAGGGTTCTAGCAGATGGGAAGTGAGTGGTGGGCCAGGAGAGTTCTACCATCTTCTTAAACCCTTCTATCAAAAATAAATTGAAGCTTAATAAAGGAACAAGAATTGTCATATGAACAAATGAGAGCTAGGTGAGTAAATTATTTTTTAACATAACATGAAGCTTCTTCTACTAAACTCCAGTGATTTTAACTCAAAAATGTATGTATTTCTTTTTCTTGTCCTACTTGCTTAAAAACCCAAGTTGCAATATTTTATACCAAGTGGAATGTTATATTTCAAGCTGGACATTATTAACAAAGCTAAGGATAACAGAGGACTAATCTTACACACCACTCTCAAAATGAGCACTATGTTTATGGGAAACAAAACCAATTGAATCCTTTGACACTGAATGAACCCATTTTTTCCAAACTGCCTGAAAACTTCCTAGAGGGAGGTGGAGATTTAGAAAGTTTTAATGTCTACTTTTTTGGTTGCTAAACTTTGCATAGAATTTCCAAATAATAAAGTGCTGAGTGCTGGGGAAGATAACAAAGATAGTAGCAAAAGCCTGTGGTTTGCACCAATCATCTGAAAACAGATGGTTGAGGTTCAAATCCATTCTTCCATATATCAAAGGATACCTTGAGACGGGTAATGAAAAGGCACAGAAAATTGTTTTATCTTTCCCAGATACTCAACAGCTTGGTATTTAAGAAAATCCTCCAGCAAATTGCAGGGTTAAGTCTCCTGAGGGAGCAGAATAAATTGAATCAGGTTTTCTTAAATTGTGTGTGAATGCTCTAAGCATCGGACTCTTCATTAAATCTGCGATTTTAGCTCTCACATACATAATTTTTTCAAACAATACTATTTGGCCAGTTCAAGCTAAGTCCTCAAATACTTGTAAAATGATAAACACCTTTTTTTTTTTTCCTTGAACTATGTTTTCATAAGTAGGTCATCAGATTTTACAGTACACATGCCAAATCTTTACACAAATAATTAATAAGGGCCAACAGGAAACCAAAGAAATCAAGCGACTTTTAACCAAAGCTACAGTAATAAATAAAGTGTATTCATAATAGGATACCACAAAGTCAGTTCAAATCAATCTTTTCATGAACAAAAAATACATTTTTGCTATAATTATTAACACTTTTTGGTGGAAAATAAACATAATTACATTTATTCAAAAACACAGCAAATCCTGTTACAACTATTTTTACTAAAATTTTTGAAAAATAGCCTCTTAGAGCATCAAAAAATTAAAAATTAATGAGCTTGTTTTGAAACCAACAACACAAAAATAATTGATATATCACTTCAGGTGAAATTAATTTTCAGGATTTAATAACATAGATTAAAATACTTATGATTCAGTTTTTAAATTATTACTTTTGCTCTGATAGTTTTTCAGTTTGTCTGAGTCAAAAACTGCAAGCCCTCAAAGAAGAACTTAAAATTTTAAGAGCGTTCAAGGTGGGTGCCATGCCTGCAAGGATTTTCACACATGTTTAAACATACTCATCATTTAATGAAACCTAAACTCTCTTTCAATATCCAAATTCTTGAAAGATAGAGGGATGGAGTTCGGTTGCCTAAATCAAGGTATTCAGTGTTGCTTTATCTGACACGCTACGATATCTTCTCTGGCCTCCAGGTCTTGCTCCAGAAATGCATCAGTTTCTTGTAGGTCTTCCATCTGTGGGTATCAGGCAGCCCCATGTGGATGTCACATTGGGGAGTACAGTTCCCTCTGGAACAGGAGTAGGTTCTCTAATTCCTTTAAGAATAGGGAATATTTCTAAGATTGTGTCTAATGTGATGGTTTCTCTATCTAACAGGACTGTATAAGCAGCCAGTGATAAGCCTTCCCAAGGAAATCAAATAGGAGTTAATTGGGCTTTATTGGAAACTAATTGACACGATCCCCATTGATATCCTTTTCTGTGAGTCCTATATATAGTTGAAAAGGGCATCCTGGTATTACAAGGCCCATTGCTGGATACTATGAAAAAATGTGTATCAATCAATAAAATTCTTATTCAAGAATAACTGTCCATTCCCAGGTAACACACTTCTTTAACAAATTGTATAAGGTTTGAGCATTTATACCAAATCCTGGGGTATGTGCCCACCAAAATCCTAAAGTACCTAAGGCTTACTGGAGCTCCTTCTTATTAGATGGTGAATGTAATTCCAGTATTTTCTGTAAGTTACCAGAGGGAATACACTGTCTGCCACCTTGCCAGGTGTTAAAAAAAATCTATTTGACAAAGTCCTTGTTGTTTAGCTTTGGGGATACTAATTCAAAATAAGGTCTGTAAGAGAAAGGACAGCAGCATGTAGTGAGAAAAGAGAGAAAATATTTAACGTTCACTATTAGCAGTATACAAGGCTTTTCACTAATATTAATTAAAAAAATCTTGGCCACTTAGAAGTGATTGTTGGAAGTTCCTCTGTTCCTTTTCTAGTAATAGGATCGGGGGAGCAGATGGGACAATACTGCTAGCATCCAGACTGTCAGTGCAACCTCTCTCATAATTAATCCCATAGTTTCTGTAATTTACCTGTCATAAACCCTAATCCTTGATGGAGATCCCATGAGTATTTCCATTCTAAAACTCCCTTCTGTTTGTCTGGGAGTTCTTCTGTGTCAGATGGATTAGTTTTAATGAGGAATTTTTGAACATTTTGTCCCTTATAATTTCCCTTTTGTGTTTGGGCAATCTTGACCCAACCTTCTCTTTTACAGACTGTTGTTCTGGGGGTAGTTCCCCATCCTTGTTGCCTTCCCATAGGGGCTATCCAATTTTGCAGCCTGTGAGCCATTACAATCTTCCAATCAGTATTCTTACTGTGTAACACTAAGGCTAAACCCTTTGGCATTGCATTTTGCAATAGTCTTGTTTTCCCTGTTGCTGTGGCTAGCATAGTCATTATGCCCCAGGCTATAGCACCTTGTCCCTTAAGGACATCCGGAGCAGTCAGTCTCATTGTCCATGAGGTTCAGACAACTTTTCGGGAGTATTTCAGGGAGGGGGAGGGTTATATTCCCATGGTCCTGGCATTTGTCTGAAAGTATGTATCACTGAAGATAATAGAGAGAAGGTATAGGGACCAGCCCCTGTATCAGGGTTATGAAGAATTATTCCTCCTCCCAGAAATGTTTGGCCTCATTCCAATCAAGAATAATGGTTCCAGTTCCCATTTGATAACACCACGTCACCTATCTAGACACTTGGCTTTTTGCAATATTTTAAGGACTCCACACTAGTTGTTGTGCAGTGTAGATCGTTGTGGCCGTTGTGACTTGGGGTGGTAGGGAAGTGCCTTTGTTTCTGACAGAAGCCGGGAGTTGTACCATGGAAGTTTGAATCATGGGCTACAAAGGGGCTGTCCTACCTGAATCAGATTCATGTAACGAAGCAGTGGTAGGAGGCCTGTTGCCAGAACCAGACTCATGAGGCAGCAGCAAAAGGCCCAGGATCATCACCCTCACTATCAGTTTTCAGTAAATGTATCTTTTCAACTGTCTCACTCTCTGAGAATGAGTGTGTATGCTCTCGCTCTGGCTGTTGAAAAGCCAGAGGTCTGAGATTAGTTTCTAATTCCTGAAGTAGCTGGCTTTTACCAGGACTATGAGATTCAAGGGGCAGTTGCTCTAACTGCTCTAAGTCACTGCGAAATGTCTTGACCTTCCTGCTTAACAGCTCTCAGCAAAGTGCTTGCAGTTGCATATGTCTCTGTGAGAAGCCCAATACTTTCCTGCCACTCCTGCTTGCAGGACTTCTTGCAATTTTCTGTGTTTTCCTACCTTTTGATGTTTTCTCCTACCTTCTCCCAAGTGTCTGCATCCATGACCTGTGTATTTTACAGAATCCCACTTCTGACACTAATTAATGTCACAACCTAAAGGGCTAGCCAGACTGCAGGTGTGTAGAGATAACAAATATGGGTTCATAGGATTCCATAGTACACAAGCATACAGGAGCTTTTATCCTCCAAATTTCTCTACTTTATTACAGATTACCATAAATACCAAAAAAAATCACTTCTAGCAAGTATACTACCTCAAAAATCATGACCAGCAAATATACCTATGATTAATGAAGTAAATATATGTATATCAAGCTATTACAAAATAGTATCAGTGGTCAATAATATAGTATCGATCAATAATATGGCAGCAGTCAGTAATAGTCGCAATCATTCGTACAGCAGCAACCACGTAGGTATACAGTATTACAGGTTACTACAAACTTAGAATTAGTGAAGCAACTTATCAACAACATAACAGAAGATACACTTATATGGGTATATAATATTGGTATCAAGTGAATTAAACAGATTTCAGAAAGGGCCAAACTATCCCAAAGGGGAGGACAAACAGACCCCAAAAGGGCACCAAACCATCCCAGAGGTGGAACAACAAACTGAACCAACCCCAGAAGTGGGACCAGAGGAGGACCAATAAAGTAACAGACAGTCTGACTTCAAAGATGATCCACATCACGGAGGCTGGAGTCAGCCAGGTGTCTCTGGTGAGAGTCCAAGACCTTGCAGAAAGTTTCTGTGGAGAATTCAGCCTGTTTAGGAAAAGAAAACTACATGCAGCACATGAAGTTCTCAGAAAGAGAGGCTACATTTTGGATAAAAATTAAGTCCTTTTTGTATCATAGAGACATAAGAGGGCTTAGGGTATGACTACTTTAAACAGCCTGTTAATTTCTGGTTTTCACCTGTATTGGCCAAGAAGTGATGATGATGGTTTTTATTCTTTCAGACCAATTTTATTTTCCCAGACTGTTTCCACTTTTTCATAATAAGTTGCCATTACATTTTCTTGGGTTTTGCACTTATCAATGGTACCTCAGGATGTCTCCAGTTTCTAGGCACCCAGCCATACTTCAAAGATGCCAGATATGCTTTTCAAGGATGTTTCTGGTTCCCAGCTCTAATTCTCAGGCTCACAGCTCCAAGACTGGCAGGCAATTTCTTTGTCAGTATTTTTCAGCAGATGTTTTCTTCTGTTCAGTAATTTTCCCCTTCTAACAATGCTACATTAATGGCTGCTCACATCAACACTAAAGTCCTCCATCTCCTCTGACAATAACTGGAACTTTGACACCTACACTGCAGACATTAAATGCAGTCGTTCGCGAATGTGGACCTGGGCATACTTGAAAGTAAAACTATTCCTATGCAGTAAAAGTATTTGAAATCACTGCTATTAAAAAAAACAACCAACCAACCAAAAACAAACCCCCCAAAACTCAAAAAAAACCCCAACCCCCAAACTACAAAAAAACCCAAAGGTATGCAGTAGTAAAGTAAATATTTTCATCTAGTTTGTGCAAAGTATTATCTCTGCCATTATGCACTATTACAGTACATGTGCTTATTCTGTCAGTGAGCATTACCCCATCACTTCAAGCCAGAACACTTCAGAATAATTTTATAGTCAGTTGTAACACCTCCGAGGCCATTATATAATATCAAGAAATAGAAACATAGAATCACAGAATATCTCAAATTGAAAGGGACCCATAAGGATCATCAAGTCCAATTCCCAGTTCCTTGCAGGACTACCTAAAACTAAATCATGCGACTAAGAGCATCATCCAGATGCTCCTTGAAGAGAAAAGGGAATATTTATTTTACCCCTTTTCTATTCAAATACTGCTATTTGTGTTTCTTCAAAAGTTGTAAACTTAACTAAACTGAAATTCTTAAGTGACTGACCGTATGTTCTGCTCACATATTCAAGGTTTGATATTAAGATGCAAGTTTTATCGAAGTCAGGCTTCAGTGCCTTTGTATTATCCCTGTTTTGTTTCTGCAGTAATGCCTGTGTAGCATGCAGTGTGGCTGCCTACATAGAGCCTGCTTGGAATTGTAAGTTGTATCTTGAGGCAGGTGCAGTCATGATTCCCTGGCAGTCCAGTTCTTTGATTGTTCGCTGAGATTTCTTCAAATGAATCACACTTCCCTCTCTGACTATACACCAGTCTGTCATTACAGAAGAAACAAGGAGATAGATACTTCACATCTAAGAGGTTTCATCCCTACAGGCAGTCAGGATGCAGCCTTGAGGTGCTATGGAAATTTGAAGCTGACCAGATACATGCTTAGTGATCTTTGCCATCTCCTGGCAAGTCTCCATGGCTAAATAAGAAAAGGCTAGGGAACAATCTCTGGCGTCCAGAACAGGTAGCATGCATAGTTTCTTGTAAAAAGTGATTGGAGCTAATCCACTATATATCAAATGCATATTAGAATTAGATTGTCAGAGCAGCTAGTAATTCTACTTTATAATAATTTCATAATTCACAATAATAATACGGATTATATATACATATAAATTATATATATATTTTCTAGCATCATTGCTATATTATTTTTTTCAAAAAAAAAAAAAGATTGATAAAGGCACAAAGAGAAACCATACTGCATTTTTTAGAAACAAATAGCACACTACTAAGAATTTTCAGGGCTGTGCATTTTCAAATTAAAGTATGCATGTAGAAACAAGGTTAAATACCTAGATATCATGGTCTACTAATATGTATGCAAATACTAGACCAAATCTTGAACAGTCAATCTCTTTTGTTGATATTTTACAATCAAGTTGTATAACACGAGGTTGAACAATATTTAGTAATATGCGAGACAGAAATGCATGCTCTTCATTAACAGGTTTTTTTAGTAATTTGTCTTGTTTGTTCTTTCATATAAAATTATCCAGGTGTGTTTTAAAGGTGTAGTCTTTAATTAAACATATATTTATGTCTTTTATGATTGATTCAATTAATTATAGTTATTGCTATTATGGTTGTTTGCAAGTATAATTTATATGTAAATTTAATTGTGAATTATTCATCTTGTTAAATTTGATCTTCCTGACAAGCCATGAGACAGTGTCTTATATGATTGCATTGTTTTCCTCTTTTACACACAGACATACTATTATTTTATTGATTTTTCTTAATTATATGAATAAATAACCCTGGTAAAAACAGCAATGATGTCTGAAAAAGATCTAAGATACCTTTAAAAAGTAAATACCAATTCTAGTTAAGGATCTAGTTAAGGATTTGGTTCCCAAATCTAATGGAAACTAATCTAACAGAAACCTGAATTCTCTAATCTCTGCTTTGTATTGGAGACACTGCAGGATAAGCAAAGAATACCAAACCAAAGAGCAGCAACCCCTCACACCATAATAATTCTAGAAACAGAACTAAAGAGTTCCCATTTCAGAAAACTATGTTTACTGTCAGGCCACGGAGTCAGACTCTTCTCTCATCTAGCATTTTTGCTGCAGCGGTGGCTTTTGTGAGAAGACACCTGAAGATGCACCCCTGTAGGACAGAGACAGTTTCAACCACCTCCAGGACAGACCTGTGGCTGGCCAAATCTGAGCCCATAAGCCATACTGGTGACACCTCTGTGATAACATATTTAAGAAAGGGCAAAAAAAAGGCTGGGCAGCAGCTAGGAGAAAGAAGAGTAAGAAAATGTGAGAGACACAACTATATACACACCAAAGTCAGTGCAGAAGGAGGGGGAGGAGATGCTCCAGGCGCCGGAGCAGAGATTCCCCTGCAGCCCGTGGGGAAGACCCTGGTGAGGCAGGCTGTCCCCCTGCAGCCCAGGGAGGTCCACGGGGGAGCAGATCTCCACCTGCAGCCTGGGGAGGACCCCATGGGCTGCAGTAGGTGGATATGTCCTGAAGGCAGGTGGAGCCTGTGGAGAGCACACACAGGAGCAGGTTTTCTGGCAGGACCTGTGACCCCATGGGGGACCTGTACTGGAGCAGACCGTTACTGAAGGACTTTACCCCATGGAAAGGACCCATGCTAGAACAGTTCTTGAGGAACTGCAGCTCGTGGGACAGACCCACTTTGGAGCATGTTGTGAAAGGCTGTGTCCCGTGGAGGGACGCCATGCTGGAGCAGGGGAACAGTATGAGGAGGAAGGAGTGGCAGAGACAAAGTGTTATGACCTGACTGCAACATCCATTCCCCATTCCTCTGTGCCACTCCTGGTGGTGGGAGATTGAAGAGTCAGGAGTGAAGCTGAGCATGGGGAAGAAGGGAGGGTTGAGGAGAAGGTGGGTTTAGTTTTGTTTTTATTTCTCACTATCCTACTCTTATTAATTGGCAATAAATTAAATTAATATTCCCCAAGTTGAGTCTGTTTTGCCCATGATGTTAATTGGTGAGTGTTCTCCCTGTCCTTATTTTGAGCCATTAGATTTTAACCATGTTTTCTTCCCCTGTCTTCCTGAAGAGAGGGAAAGACAGAGCAGCTTGGTGGGCACCTGGCAGCCAGCCACGGTCAAACCACTACAAAAGGCTCAGTTCTGCAAGGAAGAGAGAACTCTCCTGTCAAATGTGAGATAACTTACAACCTTCCAGACCACAATTGACATTGTGGCTTGGTTTTTTTTCTTACAGAAAATATATGAAGTATGCGTAGCATGGGTCCCAACTTCAAACAGCCAGCTAACTGCAACCAGAAATGAGGTGCCTAAATCCAAGAGTGATACACTTTCAGACATACTTCCCTCCCTCCAGCATTTCCCATTAGCGTACAAGCTTATTTTTACCCTATTCTTTGGCATATTATTCTCCCATGTAATCTATAACAAAATTTTAAAAGCTTAATTCAGCACTGTGAATTCTGTTCTTGTAATGAATTTCCTAACTTTTAGTCAATTAATAAACTACGAAGCATCACAATGACTAGTCTCTTTCTACCTTTAGCTTTCAATTCTGTTTGTGGCTCTGTCTCTGTGCCCAGAGGTCTAACTGAGGAAGTTAGAGAAATATTCATCTGAAACCTATCAGTCTTTATTCCATATTAATAGTAGATCATCAGAGAAAGTTAGCAGCTGATAGATTTTTAAGGGAGTTAGGTAGCTTAATTGGCATTTGTATCTCTAGAAACCTTTTTGTTTAAAATACTGAGTCACAGAAAGTTAATCAGAAATAAAAACTGGAATTTAGTGGTAGGAAACTACCCCAGCTGAAGTCAATATCAAAATTTGGTGCATCTTGAGTGTGTCTGTCTAGTTATACTGGTCCATTATAGACCGTAATATTCTCTATTTTCTTGACTACCTTTGGAAATTCTATCACTAGTATTAAATGATCAAATGGCTTTGTAAATTGCTAAAGTATACATTTAGAATGTTTTGCAAGATGCAACAGCAAGGTATTTTTCTAAATAAACAAATAAATAAATAAATCTTTCTTAAATAGATCCATACATTTCAATGTTGCTTATTTTTTAATGCATATTGTCATAATTATTATTTTCAAGAAAGTAAAAGATTTCTTGTCTGGAAGACAAGATGCTCTGCTGGAACCACTGGAAGATATGAGGTTATGAAACATTCAACTGTTTAGATGGAAAGAACAGTAATTCTTCAAGCCTAGTGAAGTTTCACTCTACAGTTATTAAAATAAATTACAGCTTGTGAAAACTATGAAAATATTTAAATTCTGCTTGAAACAACAAAAGACTTACTGCATTTTTTCAGAAGTTCTTTTTTACCTTGTGACTGTTATATGAAGTAAACTGACAATTAAAAGCATCAGAAGTGCAATAGTACAATCTTGGTTGCTTTTCTTAAACATTAAAGAACCCAAGCATTTTCACAAAAATAAAAAACAATATTAGAAACTTAGGGTTGATTCCATTCTCAGCACATAGCCATCTACTGCTTTATGTATTTTTCTGGTTCAGAAAGGCATAGGTTGCCTATAGTTGTTGTGTAATATAGATGAGTCTTTTGTGGATGCCTTAGATACCCTAGGAAATCTCACAGGTATTAGGTAACTGAACTAAGCCCTCAGTGTCATCCCCAAGAGAGTTAA
Organism: Astur gentilis; assembly: GCF_929443795.1. Lineage (NCBI taxonomy): Eukaryota > Metazoa > Chordata > Aves > Accipitriformes > Accipitridae > Astur > Astur gentilis. The sequence continues at coordinate 14,075,533 of NC_064892.1, forward strand.
GAAGAATAGAAGAAAACATGGTAGAAGGATGAAGAAATATCTCGAACTTCTTTTCACCTGTCCTATAAAAATGAGCAAGGTCAACTAAATTAAGAAGTGACAGACTCAAGAGTCTTTATTTAAAAAAAGAAACAGTTTATACATGGACATGCAAATGGTAGACATTACTGACAAAGGAGCTTGCAGAGATCAAAAAACTGGAGTCTGAAAAGGAAGTGAAGTTCATCTGAACCACTATTATTAAGTCATGTTACGAAAAAGAAATCTGAATATTAAATCTCATGCCTGTATGTTGGAAACAGCTTTTTAATCAATAGAATAATAATAATAATAAAAACACTGAGAGGGGAGAGCACTAGAACAAATGAAAACAATTATTCTAAAACAAGCTCTTGTTCAGGTTCTTATAACTAACGCTGGATGGTATGGAAAATACCTTTAATTGACTCTGGTGTTTTCAAAAAGACTGTCACAAAATATTTTGAGGCATGTCACTATTGTGAGCTCCAAAATATTCAAATGTAGCAGCCAGGTAAAAAATTAATATGCAGGAAAAATCTTTCATAGTTGCTCCTAAAACACTATACTCAAGTAGAGGAGATTGGCTATTGGGGTGAAAACTGCAGACATGTTCAGGGTTTGAAAGAAGTGGTATAAAAGGTGTAGAATAAAGTTCTTAAGAAAAGAATGGAGATTTCTGAGGGAAGATAATTTAGAAAAAATTAGCTTGTGTGTTCTTAATACTTTGTATTATTTTCAATGTTTAAAACCCAGAATGGAAGAAAACAAATAACGTCTAAAAAAATAAGTTTGTCATTAAAAGTAAGATAATAGGAAATAAAAACAATTATATTGAATACCTCAAACTAATGGTTTCATAGATTCTGAAAACTCTAGTGCAACAAAGGCCAATTTTCAAATTCAAGCTTCAATGCTCCCATTTTTTTCTAGTCTTGAAGTTTTCTGGAGGACCGCCAAAGTAATTCACCAAGTTTTAAAAACATGACTATTTATATTCAGTGAGCTAATATTTATTTATTTATTTATCTATCCACTTAAGTATGTTCTGCAATATTTTCTCAGTGCTTTTGCCTCTGAATTTAGATATTAGCCTAGTGGGGGGGGGGGGGGGGGAGGTGAAAGATTACATTGATTATTTACTTTTTGGAAGTTTTGTATTTAGCTTCTCTCCCCTTTCCCCACCTATAAAAAGTGCAATATATCTTGATTCTTCAAAAAGAAACATTTGACATGGAAATGTCTCTAGTCTGCAAGAGTAGTTCTGTTACAGTGATGCTACCTTTTTTTCTATATAAAAAATGGGCAGCTATGAAAAAATTAAGGGGTTTTTCCTTGTTTGATGAAGTGGAGTGAGATTCAGTTGGCAGTTCAATCACATACATATGGATACCTATATAAAGATAATTATACACACAAGGTGGTTATCTAAGCTTCCATTTAAAATCAGATATTAATGTTTTGGCTGCTAAATAAGGCTCGTAGTAGTTGATCTTTTGAATTACTGCCTAGCTTTATTGAAAATATATACTCAGGAAGACACCTGAATTTCTGCGTCTTAACTTGCAATTTCAGTCCCTTTTGGAGTACAAGCTGGGTGCCAAATCATACATGCTGTAGTGTCTTTTAATGTCCAACTGACTGTAGTAGGGTGTTACTTTTTAAGTTCTTTGTTAAATTAGTTAGTTCTTTGCAAACATCACAGATACCACTGGACATCCAATTGCATTGAGTGCCTATATTTAGGTAACCTAATAAATGGTACTACTGAAAAAAAAAAAAACCAAAACCCAACAATTTGACTCTTTTAGAAATGGATTTTGTCTGATAGGTTACAAGCCAAATACGTACACATACACATCTCTTGGCAGTCATTTAAGACAAGAAGAGAAATTGATTGTGAAAATGATTCTTGCTTACTTTGGATATTCCTACTAAGCTCAAACTTACTGGAGAAAATGGTGTTTGAAAGCTTCTTGATAAAGTTTTTATCTTCTGGGGATCTTCAAGCATAAGGACCATCCTCTGAAACAAAACACAAACAACATTTCACACAGAATAAGGCGAAGGTATGCTTTGCAGATTTTGAATCAAGAAGATTTCTTGTACTTAAAGGTAGTGTCTAGAAGATGGCACAACTATGTCTATGTAAAATGTTCAACTGGTTCACTCTGAAGTGTAACCCTACTGTCTTTAACACTAGAGGAGAGACTTGTTAGGAGGTGTTATAGGGCTTTCCCAGCCAGCATACCTGTGTTTCTTTTCTGTAGAAGCCAGAGTGCAAGAACAGGTACTATACACCTAGATCTCACTTCAAAGTACAGGGAAGACTTACTGGCATGTGTACCTGCATCCTGGTTTGGAAAAGCTCTTGAGTTTCACAAGTTTAATGAAAAAAATAGAAGAATGCTCATTTTCTAATATAAATGTCAGGTAAAAAGGCAAGGGTCATCTATAGATCATGGATGATCTTTAATGACATGATCAGTTAAACCAATAAGGGGGAAAATGGAATGAGATCACTACTAAAGGACTGTTTTCAAAATCAAATAGGCTCCATTAAAAATATTGTGGAAAAACATGAACTGCTGAGGCAACAGGTGAATGGGTGATGCAGATGTTGATCAAAATATGTTTTGTTTTCCAAAGGGTATTATATTCTTGAGAATAGCAGATTTAGCATAGTTAGAGCACAGAAGACATTTAAAAGGAAGATAGAAATGCCCAGTACACCAAACTGCCTGCATTCCCGGGGAAGAATAGTGGTTTTGCCAACAGTTTGATGTCTACAAGTAGGGATAAGCATGAAATGCTAAGCATTCATTCAGATAAAGCACTGAAAAAGAAATTTTGAGGAAAAGCTACAGCTACAGGTTTGCAATAGGTTTATATTTTACTGTGCAAAAGAACATTGAGACTAATGTAGGCAATATCACAAATCAAGACATTTCATTCAAGCAAGCCACACAAAGAAGTCCAGTGAGTACAAGCTTCTGTGATGAGACCATGCCTCCTCCCCCCACAAAAATAAAGGCATATATTAAGTGTCCTAACAGGCCTAGCATAACTCATGTATGTACAAGGAAAATGTCAAAATCAGGTTTTCTATGAAATAGTCATACCAGGAGCACCAAGACTGGTACTGTGATATTGTACAGTCATTCCACATCATCAAAAAAATCTGAACAGCTATGAAATTCTTAAAAAAAAAAAACCCCGAGCAACACAGAAAACAAGAAATAAGAGTAGCTCAGAGACTGGAAAAAATCACTCTTATATGTTTAAAGTCATCACAGGTATAACTTTTCTAACTTATTTTAGATGTGTTTAATGCACACATTCACATCTGAACAAGTATTCTACATATGTCTGTCTTAATATGAAATCAAATTGCACCACAAGCATGACTATTTCTACAACTAATTATGAAAGAGTTTAAGTGGGAAGTTCAGATGTGAAAGTCTCCTCTGTGGACATTGAAAATTCGATCCAACAAAATATCTACTGGAATATTTGAGAACCAACATGCTTTCCAAATCTCTGTAAGCACAGTAACTTCTGTGATGAATGCCATTGAAAATAAGGCCAAACCTGGAGATAAAATGTCTCATTTTGTCAAAGAAGAGAGAAAAATAAAAGGGAAATTGAAAAAGCAAGTTTATCGTCATATATGACAGAATTTATGTATGTTACTCATACACATTTTTATGAAAGAGTCCATAATAGATACCTTCATTTCTCCATGTAGCTTCAAACTTTAAGTAAACCATACTGTAGAAAATTATAGTCTACTCTACCTAAGAGCATAAAGATTTCCATGGGAAATGCATACATAATGGCATTCGTCTTATTCATATCAAATACTGAAAAAACATATTTGGGTGAATTGAATCATTATCTACAGGTACTCTACCTGTTATAGATGCCTCTTAAGGACAAAGTGAGGCTTCCTTAAACATAGGCGTGCAGTCTCATCAAAGGCACACAAAGATATTTCTCTTGGCCTCCACATGCCACTCCAGAAAGGTTTGGGATAATATAGAACTATTTTATTACGAGCCAATCATGTGCTAGATACCTTAGGACCTTTCAAATGACAGTAGAAGAGTCTGTCTAAGCAACTGAGTTGTCTTAGAAGTCTAAAGTTGCATGATGATTCTCACCATAGGAGCAGATGCTTCAATAAGGAAGTTCATCTGTGGTTCCAAACATTGCTTTCAAATCTTGCTAGGAGTTCTTAACAAGTCGCTGAATGTGAGATATTTTTAATTAAATAACCAAGGCAAAGTGAACTAACATTTTTATTGATTGTTTTTCATTCACAGAATGTGGACTGAATTCAGTTTTCCCTATGTGCTGTTTTTGGCTGGGATAGAGTTAATTTCCTTCATGGTAGCTAGTATGGAGCTATGCTTTGGATTTGTGCTGAAAACAGTGTTGATAATACAGAGATATTTTCGTTATTGCTGAGCAGGGCTTACACAGAGTCACAGCCTTTTCTGCTTCTCCACCCCACCCCACCAGTGAGGAGGCTGGGGGTGCACAAGAAGTTGAGAGGGGACACAGCTGGGACAGCGGACCCCAACTGACCCAAGGGATATTCCAGACCATAGGACATCATGCTCAGCATATAAAGCTGGGGGAAGGAGAAGGAAGGGAGGGACATTCAGACTGATGGCATTTGTCTTCCCAAGTAACCAATGATGGAGCCCTGCTTTCCTGGAGATGGCTGAACACCTGCCTGCCGATGGGAAGTAGTGAATGAATTCCTCGTTTTGCTTTGCTTGCATGCACAGCTTTTGCTTTGCCTATTAAACTGTCTTTATCTCAAGCCATAAGTTTTCTCACTTTTATTCTTCCAATTCTTTTCCCCATCCCACTGGAGGGGGATGAGTGAGGTGCTGTGTGGAGCTTAGTTGCTGGCTGGGGTTAGACCATGACACTCTACAAAGGTGATTAATGCTATTTGTAACACCCTGTGGTATCCTGTCTCACCTACAGTTGTTACTCTGATTTTGGTCTTGTGTCATAGCTTCTTTCAGATCTCTTAAAACCTTACCACATTGCACATAGTATTAGACACTTACATATAGGCCAGTGTCTTCATGCTCTCTGCTTCCCTGCTTGTCTATGTATCAAGGTCAATTGCTAACAAACCTATTTTCAACCAGAAAAACATTATGTTACAATGCTGATGGGTTTCAGACATAAGTGCGTGTGTGTCTGTAAACACAAGCATCTGCAGGTGTGTATATAGACACAGTAATAGTTATAAAAGATCAGAAACCTCTAAAGCCCAAATTTTTAACAAAAAACCCTGTAACTGAAGCACAGGAAAATTCCATTCCAGGATCTTACAGTTACTCAACTGTATGAAAGAGAATTTCTGTACCAGAACTTCCTCAGTTTCTCAACACAAGGAGCAAAGCAGGAGAATGACCTGAAATAGCAGGTTTACATAACAGCAGGATACAATCACTGTCTAAAAAAAAAACCCCAAACCAACCCTCATCTGTAGGATAGTGAGGGGGAAAAAAGTAAATGATGTTATGAACAATCATTCTAAATTAAGTTTTCTAAAATAAAAAAACACAAAGCCACCAACTCCAGGTTTTATTTTAGAGAGTGAATTGTTGATGAAAAGAAAAAAAAAATATGACAGTGATTTGTCCCCAAAAAACATATCTGGAGATTAAAAAAAAAAGTTTCATTGGGAAGTCTTAATATGACAATATATGAATTTAGATCAGACATAAAAAATAGTAGCCAACATGAATACACAGAAGATACTTTTACTTGTGTAACAGAACCAGACACAGGAACCTGTGAATACTTAAGACTAATCTTGTGGTGAAAATAATTAAAAACAACGAAAAAAGTTTCAATAAATGCAAAGCACTGCACACGAGACAACTTAATTAAACACACACGTATCTGATACATCCTATGGACATAGACAAAACACCTAAATTTACAGAATCCCAGAATGACAGAATGGTTGAAGTTGGAAGGGACCTCTGGAGGTTCATCTGGTTCAACCCACCTGCTTAAGCAGGGCCACCTAGAGCTATGTCCAGATGGCTTTTGAATATGTCCAAGGATGGCAACTGCATAACCGTTCTAGGCAACCTGTTCCAGTGTTTGACCACCCTCACAGAAAAAAAAAAAAAAAAAAAAAAAGAAAAAAAAGAAAAAAAAAGTGTTTTCTTGTATGTGCAACTACAAACAAACTCTGTGGGAGTTACTAGAAAATTTAGCAGTACAATTCTTTCTGTGTGTTCCTTAAGGAAAGAGAACTAAACTAACTGTGACTCGGATAGAGAAAACAGTAACTGCAAGATATTTGTTTATTCCAGTGCTTCAAGCATTAGCGGGCATATGAATCACTAAAAGAGAACATAAGGAAGGAAAACTACTGACTAAACAGGCATCTGTTTTATGTACTAGTCATCTAGGGGCTAAAATTCCACCACATTTTATTCTACATAGGCACTTAAAACTGTAGAAAGTTTGACCAGATGAGAATGGCTGCATTTCCTCCCAGTTTTTCACAGAAATATATTTTAGTATGAAAGGAACTTGCTGACTAATATGACTAATACACCAAAGATATGACATTAAATACATGTCCCCCCATGCTTCCTTGGTCTAAATCAGGCAAAATTTGTTTTCTTCACTGTGTAGTCCCAAGAAACAGTGCTTCATGTAACTGTACCCAGAGTATCAAGACCAGAAGAAAGTGATTTTAAAGCTGAAAGAACAAGCCCCTGCACTGTTCACCAAGCAATCAAGTTCTGCAAGTAAAGTTGCAGTAGACCAAAATCTGTAGTAAAGTTCATGGCTCATGAGTTACACAGGGTGGTAAAGAAATAGGTCTTCGGGGTATATACAAAACTACCCCCACATACGTACTAAACCATGATTTAGGTATCAATGGGTATATGTACACTGTTAAGCGAAAAAAAGGAGAAAGAGTATTGAAGCATTGGATCCCAGTCATCTGCACAACTTCATCCTTAGGGTGCTCCTTTGTGTCTGTTCTGAATCTTATCGACTAGCTTTCCCCAAGTCAAATTTTGTAGAGTGGGTTAGCCCCACTTACAGAGGGTTCGAAGCAGTGCCATTTGGCTTCAAGGCCAGGGAGCTGTGTATCTGCCTCTTTTATTACACTACAATTATATTATAGATATGATACTATGCTACAATTAAAAACCCTAGTGTTGCCCATTAAATTTCTTTTGCAGATGAGTTTTCTGCAGGCACAAAGTTCTTTCTGCATACTCTGATTTGCTCCATTTTATAACGCTAAGTTATTTAGCATCATATTCTAATGCTTTATTTGGATGAAGGAATTAAGTGTAAAGCCACTGAAGGGCTTAATTAGAAAGGCTTTCTCAAGTTACGTCTTATGTCCCCTAACAAGATTAATTTCTCCACAAAATGTCATTGAAATTATCCCCCTCCTCCCACAGTGTCATTCTGGAATATAACAGTCTTATGGGTAAAGCACTTTTAAAATGTATAAAGTACTGCTTCAGTTTCCTCTCAGGTAGTAGGTCAAAAGTGTAGTGCCTTAACTACTAGCTTACTGAGTATCCTATTTGGGGAAAGATTTGGTGTGAAGATGGTAATTTTTCATCTTTCTCTTTGAAATTGTGCTATTCTGTACTACTACTACAACTTCCTAAGTTGGGGAGAAAAAAGAACACCTAAGTATGACTATATACCCTAAAGCTTAAGAAACTGATACAAAAGGACAGAGTTCAGGGTTGTGACCACAGCAACAAAGACCAAAGAAAACAATCCTAGTAGCAAGCTACAAATGGATTTGTCCCTCTCTTTCCCTTCCCCATGCTCTAACCACAAGTTTAGAGAATCACATCACCTGTTTCACTCACTCTTTTGTTTGTGATTTTTCTCTTTGACTCAGACACTCTGTAGTTCTTTTTGCACAGGAACAATGTAAGAAGGTGGTGTTCTCTTTAACTGGACAAAATAACCTTCTTTGTAAGCTGGCATGGTATTGTTTTTTTCTAAATATTGTATTAAATGCAAAGAAAAAAATTACATTGATATAGCTAAGAATCTATATGTAAAGGTGACAAAATGTCCCGGTGTGACACTTTCAGAGACTTTTTGCTGTGTATTCTTTCTAGATGAATTTTAAGTGGGATCCACAAAATAAAAAAAAAAAAAAAAAAAAAAAAATAAAAAATGCACATTCTGATAGAATGTCATTTAAAAAAAGATCTTCCTTTTGCAGAAAACTAAATCTAATTAAAGACTTGGCTGAAGCATAACCCTGAAATACATGGTACAATAGCAATGAGATATGTTACATTGAGTTAACTCTGTTACACAACTTAGCTAATTTGTTTCTGTACCCTTTTTATTGGAAAAAATAGGAGTCTGTAACTCCACCTCAAAAGAAATTCTATATTGCCCAGTGAAAACAATTAATCTTTTCTAGTATGTCTGTTTGTTTGTTTGTTTTCTTTTTTTTTTTTATCCCCCAAATATACAAACCACCAACATATCTTCACTGTAATCACTGATTTCATGGCATTTTTAGGGATTGCTAAGTAGGCCCTCATTGGGTGTTAAAATGAATACCATTAGCTACATTGATATTAATAAATATAAATTTGACTTTTGCAGCACTGGCTCCCACAAAACTCTGTTATCAAAGTTAGGGCATTAGGGTCTGCATGTTTTTACAAATGGGTGAAAAATGGCTTGAATGATAAGGCTCAGATTATAGTGGTTAATGAGCTTTACTCTACCTACAGTACAGTAAAAAGAGGACTACTGCATGAGTCTATCCTGGAACCTGTCCTGGTTAACACCTTTATCAATGACCTGGAGAATAAGACAGAGTGCACCTTCATCAAGTTTGAAGATGACACCAAATTGTGGGAGCACTAGCTGATACACTGGATGGCTGGGTGACCGTTCAGAGAGACCTACACAGGTTGGAGGAATTGGCCAACAGGAACCTTATGAAATTAATGCAGTGTCCTGCCCCTGGGAAGGAAGACGCTCCTGCAGCAGTACAAACTGGGGACTGATGGACTGGGGAGCAGCCCCTGCTAGGCTGCCAGACCTTTGGGCCCCCAGGAGCTCTCGGGATCCTCCTGGCATGGACCATGGGGCCCTAATGGCTTTTTGTAACAGTGCTTCTTTCTTCTTGAAGGAAACTGGGGGGGTCAACATTAGGACTGAAAGGACCATTGAAAGGGGGAGTATAACACCACCAAGAAGGGAGAGATGATAGGAAAATTATGTGTAATGATTCTACCTGTAAAACTAATGAGACTTTTGTGCACTGATTAACTAATTTGGGTGGTTATTCCGTTAGATGTTAATTAGACTAACAAAAAAGGGTATGCTCCCTTCTGTTACAGTAAAATTTTGAGTGTAACAGGGGTTCTTGAGTAAGAAGAATCTGATGTTGGAAATGGACAGTTTTCTTCACTTTTGTGTGCACACTGGGTCATTTTTGTACATTTCAAAATGCAGTACACTTACTTGTTCTTACTTTATTGGCTTGTAAATTCCAAGTTAAATTCAAGTTTTATTATGTATGCTATGTTATTCTACATAGTATGGATACTGGTTCTTTGCTGGTTTTTTAATAAATAATATAAATTTTAGAGTAAAATGATTTAATAGTAATTATTATAATTATGAGCATATATATACATTTAAAAGTAAAATTAGTTTTAAAATGAAGTAAATAAACCAAATTAACAAATAAAGCCAAAAAGACAAGCAAGTAATTGATTATGTGTTGAAATTTCTGAACTAACCAGTGTTTCTGGCTGGTTTGTCTATTTTAAGTTAGCATTCTTACAGAAAAGGTTTCCTGTTTAATTCTGTTAACCACTAAAAGTGGAAAACTTCAGTGTGTTGCCTATATTACAAACAAAATATGCCCTATAGAACATAAGTGCACCGTGTTTTAAAAGTGCAGCATGAACAGCAGACTGCAATGTTCCAAATGAAAGCTTCTTAATATTAAAAAAAAAGGCCAATTTTCCAAACATCATTTTTTTCCTTCCAAATTATGACCAGACTGTAAGAAACCTAGGAGAGATTTTGAGGTTAACAAGGGCATTACAGGCTCTAGTTTTATTTATAATTCTTACCACTTTTTGTCCCATGTTACTAAAAGAGGGGAAAAAAAAGGAAAATGGGTTGTAACAGCAGACAGCAGAACACACAGATGAAATTTGTATAGAAGATTAAACGGGCAGCAACTATAATTGTGGTAAGTCCTAGTGTTTCTTCCAGATAAAGTCTGGAAGTTAGAAGAAGACAAAAAGTCTCTGTTATAAAAATTATCCTGCTGTATTCAGTGTTTGTGCAGCCTCACCTGAATTACTGTGTGCAGTTCTGGGCTCCACAATTTAAGAAGGATGTTGAGGTCCTTGAATGTGTCCAGAGGAGGGCAACAAAGCTGATGAAGGGGCTGGAAGGCATGTCCTATGAGGAGCTGCTCAGGACTTTGGGCTTGTCTACTTTGGAGAAAAGGAGGCTGAGGCGTGACCTCATTGCTCTCTACAGCTTCCTGAGGACATGAAGTGGAGAGAAAAGTGCTGAGCTCTTCTCTCAGGTACCCAGTGACAGGACGCATGGGAATGGTTCAAAGCTGTGCCAGGGGAGGTTCAGACTGGACATTGGGAAGCATTTCTTTACCGAGAGGGTGGTCAAACACTGGAACAGGCTTCCTAGAGAGGTGGTTGATGCCCCAAGCCTGTCAGTGTTTAAGAGGCATTTGGGCAATGCCCTTAACAACATGCTTTAACTTTTGGTCAGCCCTGAATTGGTCAGGCAGTTGGACTAGATGATCATTGTAGGTCCCTTCCAACTGAAATAGTCTATTCTATTCTATTCTATTCTATTCTATTCTATTCTATTCTATTCTATCCTATCCTATCTGGTTATGTAGGAATATTAGCATTATTGGATATCTAATGGGAAAGCCATGAAAGTCATGGACTGCATCACAAGTATAGCATAATAATTATTTTAAAACATTTAGCTCTCTCAAGGTCATCAGACTCATGCTATCTCTCTCATATGGAGAAGTCACACCTTAAAAAAGGGTTTTTTCTAAACAGCATCTTAAAAATCTCATAGCAAAGGTGTTTGTAATTACTCATCCATAATGCATTGACATTACTGATTCCTGTCAGATTGTTTGCAAAGACTTAATTAATATGCAAAGGCATAATTTAATTTCACTTTAAAGCAGTCAGATGTCACTGCATAAGATCTTGAAAAGAGTAACTTCCCTATCTACATGCTACTTTGAAAATAACATTTCAGTAAACAAGTGCTGTGGCACATTTTTCAGAAAAGACAAAATCATTGTGAAGCTGCTATTTAATAAACATCTTTGTACTTCTGTAGCCTTATATTACAGGAAAAAAGATGTGTTTTGTTCTGTTTTTCACATAAGTGGATTATCTGATGCTTGTAACAATTTGTTTTGGCTAGCCTAGAGCTGTGTAGAGTATACGACATCTTCTGCATTTTTCTACATTTGTTCATAAACTGCAACTAAAAAAGAAACCCCGTTGTACTTTTTATCCTGGTTTTTGAACAAAGTTAAATCCAAAACTCTGTTTAACATAAGCTTCTATACTGTTACCAAGCTGAGAGAATTACAAAAAATTCTACCTTCCAGAATAGATATATGAAAAAAAAACACCCTCAGTAATACTAATATACAACCTAGAATATATCAAATGATTGATTCTTCTAGTATTTTTTAAGTTAGATAGTTAGATGCCAATTCTATAAAATGAAATAAAAATAGAAATGTAATGTATATTATGAAGATTTACTGACAGTTGGTACCAAACCTTGAGAAACATCTTTAAAGAATTTGCAGGAAGAATAAGGGCCTGTGGGATAAAGCTTCATAGTCTTGGAAGATATTTTTTCTCAGATTTATTGCAGAGATAGTGGACCAAGTAGGTCAGAGTACTCTGATGGAGCCAGGGACTCCACCTTTATGTATGCCCTTGAAATGAAATGGACATCTAATCAGAAATCTAGTCTTCTGACCTATTCAAAGTAGGTTACTCATTCACAAATATTATTATGACTGGGCAATAATTGAGAACATTTTTAGTGTTTTATTTTCTGAGGATCATAATAACAAAAAAAAAATCCACTACTATTGTACAAATCTTCATTTGAACTAACTTAGGCCCCACATTTACTATATAAACTTAGCAGTTTCACATGTTAAAATAATTTAACAGCTGCTAAAATACTTTCAATTGTTGAATATACTTTCTGTCTTCTATATTGTTTTTATTATGGCTTTCCTACTGATGACATCTTAATAATATAATTGCCAGACAAACTGGAATGGGTCTGGAAGAAACCCTTCAGTAATGCTGCCTACTGCCTGTAATACCCTATATAAAAACAAAACTGCCTAAATCCGTAGGTTACTTAGTAGTCAGGAACAGCCTGCTACAGGATCTCAGCTTCATTATAAGGAGGTTCAAAATGCTGCCCAACTTAATCATGTCACAGTCCAGAGCATTTAAAGTTTATCAGCTGGATGAGATATCATTCTAAAAGCTACCTAATTATGCATTGTAGGTGATTACTTAAATTAATGAGGATGATTCTTGCTCAGTAGGTAACAAATACACATTTCCTAGCTTGTTCTTTCCCCTTCTACCTCTGAACTATTGAATTACTATTTATTTTGCTTTCAAAGAACAACAATTGGGAGCCTGTTCCAATCCTCCTGTATGAATTATTTGTATGTCTTCAAATTGAAAGCTGTTTACAGACCTCACCTCATGGTCCCATTTTGTGTTGCCTACCTCTCAGACATTTCTGCTGTACACCTTGGCTTCCTGCAGAATTTGTGAGATTTCTGAAAGGGTGAGAGCCTTGCAGTCCCCTATAAAAGCCTTACTGGAAGGCAAATTCCGATTACAGTACTGTATTTTAATGACCTTTGTCACGTAACCACGCTGATGCTTTCTAAGAAAGGATTTGTAACCCCCCGAAACAAAGACTGAGAGAAGCTGCCTGAGGGAAGCATGAACAATGACGGGAGACAAAATTTGGAGCCTTTCTGAGGATGAATGTCTTAAACTGTCCAAGGACCCTGAACTGGGTAGTGCAGGCCTGTGGTGCTCAACAAACTGATAAGGCTGACACTTGACCCATCTGGGAGGAATAGCAAAGGATGGGGCTGGGGCAGGAAGCCCTGTGGAGGCAGGACGGTTCTGCCCTGGTGCAACTTTGGAAATTTGTTAACTCTCTGTTTTCAGGGCCATCGTGATCTTTGCCTCATTATCCGCTAAAGTTGACACCCCTGCATATGCTAATGAAGATTACAGAGATCACGCTAAACGTGTGACTACAGCACCCCTCTCTCAACCCAAATCATGCTACACATCACCTGGGGGAAGGGGCGAGAACCTGAAACAAAACTGACGCCATAGCAGAAGGGCAGGTCATATGGATACGGTGAACATGAAGGAGGAAGATAGGGGCCAGTGCAAAGAAAATAAAGGAAAAAGAAAGTGTGTGGAATTCTGCAGAAGAGAGCTCTTACCAACATGACCCACCCCCCCTGTTGGCTGGACCAACACTGGAACCAGGACCAGGGATCTCTTTATCTCTCTCACTCCCTCTCTCCTTCTGTTTCTCTTTTCTCTTTGAGTTGTTAAGTAACACAAGGGGTACCTTATGGCTTGCCATAATTTGTTATATACCTAAGCAATTATCAGAAAACCTAGTTTAAGACATATATTAATCACTGTGGAATGTAATAAATGTTTGTATACAGACCTTGAGAGTTGTGTTACCTTAGTCCACGCTGCTGGGGATTCACGAATCTGAGTCACTCACCCTCCTCTTCTGAGTGGGTTGTGACACGCTTATTCACTTTTTGTGGAAAAAACTCTGAAAATAACAAATAAGCAAACAAAAAAAGCCCCAAACCCAAACAATAAAAAACCCCAAAACATAAACAAGAAAATCCACCAAAACCAAAAAAAGCAACAAAAGCCTCTGTATCAGGTTATTTAGTACTAAAATTGTATATACTCTGAAGGACCTGTCTCTTAATGGGGACTATACAGCAAGTTAAGAACCCTAATTCAGCTTCCTAAATTCCTCACCTGAGTCAAGTCTCATTCAAAACTACTCATTACATTTCTAAGTAATGAAATACCTAACTCTCTTTATTGAGATCTAACTCTTAGAACTGGCGCCAATAAAACACACAAAAGTGCTGACTCATTCAGATTTCCTCTAATTAAACGTTTCTCAGAATAAAGTCCAAAGTTAGTGACGTAAAATCACAGCTCCAAACAAGGCAAGTACAGAGTGTTATACTTAGCAGGAAGCACACAGATGCAAAATATTGAATAGCTGAACTAGTAATTTCAGTCCTACTTTTAAAATTTTATTTATTGCTAAATTCAGGTATTTTTCTCAATCCTGGGGAAAAAAAATTAAAAATAGTACTAGAACAAACATTTTCAAAATGCCTAGACCAACATTTACAGCTTTATTACTTAACTTAAGCTAGTTGACAATCAATTAACTTAAGCTGAAACAGGTTTAAAACTCTAGCCTAGACAAATCCATAGGAGAAGAGCTTGATAGATGACCTCTAAGAGCGTTGCCCAGGTTGTTTCTTGCTATGATAGGTAATGGTCTGATCATATCAGATACTTAACATCTTTTGTGAAGTTTTGGTTGTTGTTAGTTTCCACTTACTCTTGCATTTCACAAGACTAAGGATGAAATAGGTATGCTGCCTAGAAGGCAGAAAAAGTTTTTTTTCTGATACATGACACTTCTACATGTAACACATGTAGCTGTTTGAAAACAAAGAAAAAAACAACAAACAAACCAACAGGGTTTTTTGTCATGTACGTAGCTTCAGGACTGCAGTGCAGCCCCTGTCTTCTACCCAAGGAGTCCCCATCTGTAAAACTGAACAGATATTACATTAGGAATTTGCTTACTTGATTAAAAAAAGAAAAATGAAAAAAAAAAGGCCATCTTGCTGTTTTACTTTCCTAACAGAATGCTCATGTAACTTCTCTCTCATAAGCAGACATCATAACAAATAAGGATCATAATATGAAATCCTACTGGCAGCAGAAAGGCCAGTATTTTGCTTTGCATATTAAGAAAGCCAAGGAAAAAAAAAATCAAACAATTGTTCTGGAAGTTCTTGCAAAATCTAAACAGATACTTTTGGAAATACATTATTTATACTTAGAATACTATTAAAAAATAATAGTTTAAATAGAGGGATTAGAAAGCCAAACAAGAATCAGCTTCTAAACATTTTAGAGTAAGCAGAATACAATCATATTTGCACTATAAAATGTAGCAGTTCTTAAATAAAGTGTATGTATTAAATAACTATGTTGAACTTACATGAATATATACATGTGAGATATTATTTCAGGTTTACAAGGCATAATTAATAATGAAAATTCCTGATCACATTGCAGGGGGAGCTTAACTCAAGAAATACTTAACAAAAACAACACTATGCATACACTATTAACATGATGATCTTCAATATTCCTTATTTCTCTTTAATGTAAGAACTCTAAATAAATAAGAACATTAAAAAGCTGGTGAAAGTTGAATAAAGTTTTCTTTAGTAAAGATCAACAACAGTAACGAGTCAGATTTGCTTTCTTGGTAAGACATGTATGTAGAATTTATTATGTTTTCTTTTTGGTACATGAAAAAATGATCACAGATATTGACTACTATATTGTTATTTTTAAAAAGAAGGGGGAAACAGTCATGAAGTCCAGAGTCTCCTTTCAAGAGCATGAGTTTGTACAGGTTCTGTATTGCTTCTTGAACTTGGAAAAAAGCAGTCTTGTTTACTGGAAAAGGGAAGAATGTACTTTCTGCATTACTGACATGATTTAATTTGCATTCTCTTGTTCTACACACAGAGGCAGGCACATGCCTCTAGAATATTTTTCCATTCACCCTACTGTTTCCATGTCACTGTAACTCATACTTGATTTAAGAATGAGGTAATTTGGTCTTCACAGCTTGCTATATCCCTGAGATCACTTTCCTTTCTGTATTATAGGAGGTTGTGGTATCTCTCCTTGCTGCCTCAGAAGTTAAGGGTCACTCTCCTGATACCCTACATACAGCAGTGGTTTAAACTGCCAGTTATAGCTGAAAGGTGCTTTGGGAAGATGCCATCTCTAATGTTAGATCTTTATTACCAACTACGAGCAAAGGCCAGGTGACAAGAATGTGAGTGCACGTCCTCTCTTTCAGGTCAAAGTCAAAAGAGTAAGTTTAAATCATCACCTTCATAACAACCTCCATAAAGGTACTGAGGAACATATATCAGTCACAGCCCACAGTGATTTAGAAAGCTACCACACTTCAAATGCATGAGTATCACAGTGTTATTGTGTAATCTTCAAACATATCAAATATTAAAAAAAAATGGCTTATAATTTAGTATACAGCCTTGGGAAACATTAATTTAAGTATGGAATTGATGAATTTTGAGCTGTTCCATTAAAGCAGCTTGGCTGAGATTCATTTAGCTTTATGGATAGATTCCAGTTGCCGAAAAACAGACAACTTGTGCTATTTGAACATAATCTCTCATGTTCTGCATGGTGTCCAACTGCTGTTCAAGAAGCACATGAGTGTCCCATTGGTCCAGTATTGTATCTATAAAGTGCCTTAGAGCACGTGAAGTGTGAATAGATGCCCATGTTTAAGCAACTGCATCCTGTCCTAGATGCTTACAATAATAATTTCTGAAGCGCAGTTCACTTGACCCCATTTAGATATGTACCTTCAGATTCAATTAAATAGCTTTAAAGTATCAATATGTCATCATAAAGGAAACTCAGATGACTATTGCAAATGTAGCTACAGTACAGTTAATAGAGTCTAGAGATCTTTTCAGCTGACCAGATGTAGAATATGCTTTAGGATGTGACAGTTAAAGACTCAGTTCAGCAGCCTTTATGTAGACTTCTAGTGCTCTCTAAGATGCCATAGAATATCTGAAATATTCCAACCCTTTTCTGTAGTGCCAGATTGACAGGTTAGATGGAGTCCCCTAGAGTGTGTAAAAAGACTTAAGTTCAGGCAACTGAACCAAATGTCTTGTGTCCTTTTTACCACAAGCTGTTAGAATAAGTCATCTATTTCTCCTCAGTTTTTCTTAATTACCAAGAAGTCATGAATAAAATTAATAATAATTTTGTAATTTGTTATCTATGTCAAGAAATATAGAGAATCCTAAAGGAATGGTGAAGTATAATACTAATCAATGCAACACAAATAGTATGCTAAACAATATACTGTCTGAATTCCTATTTTTGATTGTCCTATGGTAGTGATAGGGGACACAAAATAGAGCAGTTTGTAAACAGCTTTGCTTTTTAAGAGTAGTAGGAAAACAGTCTCCCTGAAGAAGTGGTGTTTGACTTGTGTGATTGTAGGTTTGGTTTTGGTAACAACTGTACACTTTGTATTCTTGGATATTTCAAAGTTATTTGTGGAGTTGTTACCTTTCAAGGGTTTCTGAAGAGAGGAGCTTGGTAAGGCTCTCCTTTGATCTGGAGGATGGCACAGAACTTGTTCTGCTTTAAAGCTTGTGTATTACATCCCCTGACCAATTTTCTTTTCTTGTTCCAGATAATTTTCAAGAAATCAAACTGACATTCAAGCTCTATACTTTTGGCTAGTTTTACTTGACACGTCATGCTAATTTTTTTTCTTATATTATTATTTGGTGTCAGGTTTATAGGAGGGGATGTAGTTGGGTTTTTGTTTTTTGGGGTTTTTTTTGTTTGTTTGTTTGCTTTGTTTGGTTGTGGCTTTTTTTTTGCAGTGGGAAGCTGTCTTTAATATTTCAATAATAGAGTTAACATACCTCACATTCAAAACTAACAGTTACCTGACGGAGTTCTCTGTGGAGACTCAGTAACGGTTTTTTTCAGACCACATGCATATTAAGCAAGCCAACAAATTTAGTACACAATGATATTGCCACTACTCCTTTTGCTTTCTTAAAGTATAACTCTAGTAGTAAATAGTCGTATGTGTCTTTCACATACTGATCTGTCATTAAAGACTATGTTCATACAAAATTTGGTCTGCTGACATCATATGCTGGTATTACCTCTAGAGATGATAAGAAATGGAAAAAACTTTCTTTTTTTAAAAGGGGTAAATCCTGTATACTCTTTCTCCTGACACAATAACTTATGTTGCTAAGAAAAATTAACTAAACTGTAATCACTGGACCCAGAATACTGCAAGCTTCAGACAAATCTAAATCCGTGGATTATTGTCCTGACTAGAGTTTCTTTTTATTACTGTTGAATTACTGATGTACTGTCATCACTATTCTAATATTGTTTTAATAGAGACTGAGAGCAACATAGTACAAGAATTGTAAAAAATTAGGAAAAAAGCTACTTTTAGTTTTTAGAAGAAAAATAAATAATCTTTGTGTTCAAATTAGCTCCTTCCACCAAAACTACCAGTTACTTCTAGACTGATACAACTTCAAGTATTCCAATGCCACTCCAGCAAGATTATCAGAATATCTCTCTGTACACAGTCTGTATTTTAGAGTATAATTTTTATTTTTTTCACGATGAACACATCTTATTGTACCTCTTTGTACCATTGGTTATGATCCTTTGCTTTCGCACTTTCAAGATTTGCTGCGTGTTTGTCATGGAAGGCAACACTTTCAAAAAACATGAGTCTTGTATACCTTATTCTTTTTTAGAAGTTAGATTAATAATCAAAGGAAAAAAAGTTGGTTTATTCCATTCTTGACTACTTTCTTTCTCAGATGTCAAATTCCCTCTTATTCTTTCCTGTGGTCTTTCTAGCTGCTTATGATTCATTTAAGTCCCTCCATATTAGTTTTTCATAGAGAATTTATAAACTATTGCTTATTAAATAACACACTGAAATCTTCTATCAATTGCTACCCATAAGGTTCTAAATGACATTGGAATTTGTTCACTGGATATTCCACATATTAAAATCAATATTGACTATATAGTGTTATTTTTGAGAATGGAAAATATATGTGTTAAAGTAGTTTAATATCAGATATGATCTGCAGTTTTTTGAAAACAAAATGATGAAGGGTTCTACAGTCGAAAACTGTTACAATGTAGTCCATCATATTTTATGCATTTTAATTAATATGATGCCTGAGATAAGATACTTTTAAATAAAAGATACAAAAATAAAGTGGTTTCCCCAAAGTTTGTGTTTGCTCTTCTTTTTTCCATTTCTGACACTCACTGTACCAGTGCTTAACTGTTGTGACGGGTTGACCCTGGCTGAACGCCAGGTGCCCACCAAAGCCGCTCTATCACTCCCCCATCCTCAGCTGGACAGGGGAGAGGAAAATATAACAAAAAGCTTGCGAGTCGAGATAAGGACAGGAGAGATCATTCACTAATTACCGTCATGGGCAAAACAGACTCAATTTGGGAAAAATAACTCAATTTATTGCAAATCACCAGAGTAAGGTAATGAGAAATAAAACCAAATCTCAGAACACTTTCCCTCCACCCCTCCCTTCTTCCCAGGCACAACTTCACTCCTGGATTTCTCCACCAAGCCCCCCCAGCGGCACAGGGGGACAGGGATGGGGTTTATGGTCATCACACGTTATTTTCTGCCGCTTCACCTCCTCAGGACGAGGGCTGATCACACTCTTCCCCTGCTCCAGCGTGGGGTCCCACCCATGGGAGACAGTCCTCCATGAACTCCTCCAACGTGGGCCATTCCCACGGGCTGCAGTTCTTCACGAACTGCTCCAGCATGGGTCCCTTCCACGGTGTGCAGTCCTTCAGGAGCACACTGCTCCAGCGCGGGTCCCCCACGGGGTCACAAGTCCTGCCAGAAAACCTGCTCTGTGGGCTCCTTTCTCCACAGATCTGCAGGTCCTGCCAGAAACCTGCTCCAGTGCAGGGTTCCCACAGGGTCACAGCCTCCTTCGGGAATATCCACCTGCTCCGGTGTGGGGTCCTCCACAGGCTGCAGGTGGATATCTGCTCCATCGTGGACCTCCCTGGACTGCAGGGTCTTCCCGAAGGGCTGCAGGGGAATCTTCGCTCTGGCGCCTGGAGCATCTCCTCCCCCTCCTTCTTCACTGACCTTGGTGTCTGCAGGCTTGTTTCTCTTACATGTTCTCACTCCTCACTTGGGCGGCTGTTTCTCCCCATCCCAACTTTTGTTTCCTTCTTAAAAATGTTATCACAGAGGCGTTACCACTATCACTGATTGGCTCGGCCTTGGCCGGCAGCAGGTCCATCTCAGAGCCGGCTGGTATGGGCTCTCTTTCTCTCGAACACAGGGGAAGCTTCCAGCAGCTTCTTACAGAAGCCACCCCTGTAACACCCAACACCCCCCCCAAAAACCTTGCCACACAAACCCAATACAACTGTTATCTGTAGTATATTACAGACATTAATATATTCTACAATTAGTAAGTTTTTTTCCTCAGCAGAGTATTGTTGACTTTACTTCAGCTTGTGGTACATTATAATTCTGAGATATTTTTATTTAAAACATTTCTTGGTTATTTAGTCCCTGGTTTTGTATTTTGCTACTTTCTTGTAATGCTTGAATTTTTTTACACACATTTTTGCATTTTTTAATAATTTTTGAATAATTTTTGAAGTTTATTAAAATCAACTTCAAAGCATATTATTCAGCATGCTAGGAATTACCTAAACACTTTCAGTTTTGTGTTGTCTCTAAAATTTATAACTCTGAACACACCTTTAAATTTCAATGTTCATAGCTTTTAATTTTCTTTGTAAAAAAAAAAAAAAAAAAAGAATGGGTAAGGGCAACAGAGACATGGTAGAACTGCAAAAAAGTTCTTTTACACTGTAAGCAAAACCCTGTCCTTGAACTTCAGAGACAAGGTGTTACATGTAAACACATACACATCCAGAACCACCTACACGTGAGCATTTGTATCTCCCAAGCTACCATGGACAGGCTTCCTTACTCTTGTACTGGTGTCCGTAATTTGCATCCAAAGGAGAAGGTGACCTGTAGGGTCCTACAGAGGTTGGGCATAGAGGCAGGAGCTGTGCAGTCCCAGGTGCCACTTTCTTGTAGTTACTAGACACTCTGTATCTGGTTTCTCTGCATTATCCTCTGTGCTATTCTAGTCCTGGATTGTACCAGTGAACTGAGATTAAACTGGCTAATACACAAACTTTGTTTGTAGGCTGCCATTTGTCTGTTTCTAGGAAGATACTTGGTGATCTCTCCGTGTTTTAGTCTACCGCACAAGCAGTTTTATAACTTTCAGTGACACTGTGGTGTCAAGCAAGTTACCTTCCTTTGGAAGGAACACAGACTCCTCCACAAGTGTGGTTTTTTGTGTTTTTTTTTTAACCTTCATGAGCTTCACATTTTCTCCTGCTAATTTCATTCAAACAATGCCAGTTCAGTCTTCTAAGCATGTGAAGTGGATGCCATGTTTTGTTCAATGGGAGATTTTTTGGCTGATAGTCTGGCTTACCACATATTACAGTGGTGTAAGACCAAAAGCTTAGTGCTGTGAACAAATTCTACCAAATTGATGATAAAGGAAGAATATGTCAAGATGGCTAAGGACTATAGGTTAACTATAGGTCTTCATATACTAATTGAATAGGTGTTACTCATTTAATGCAAAGGTAGCAATAAAAATATGATACAGAAGACATCATGTCAACAAGAAAAGCCTCCAAGTATGTAATTTACAGTTTTCCCTTTATCTCCTAGTTATACTATCAGAGAAATAAATGACATTTACTTAATACAGTTTCTTCTTCGCTGTATTATATTGGCCATCTTTAACCCTTAATGTTTCTAAAAAAAACCCCAAACCCTATTGTTATTAATTCCTTTGTGCCTCCTTTGTCCTTGACAAGCACTAAAGATTCAAGGACTCCTTCAGTTAATTCCTTAAATACTCTAGAGCAAACAGAGTCAGGCCCCATCAACTTAGATACCTTTAACTTTTGCATAGTGTTCTTCCATCTAATTCTTGAGACCAGCCTGCAATCTTAATCTATTAACTCCATTAAATATTACAGTTGATGATGTCCAAAGATGGGCTTTATGTCCTCTAATGTATCCATATAAATATGTAGTATCTAGTACAAAAAACAGCTGGACTGAAAGAATTTCACATTTATCTTTGTAAACTCTAATGCAGTTATTCTTTGTTAAATCTTCCAGCCTGTTGAGGTATGTCTATATTCCTTCTTTTCAGTGTATCTACCTCTCCTTCAGTTTGGCATCATCTGCAGTGAGGGTGAATTCAATCCCATCATTCAGATTGTTTGAAAAGGTAATGAATAGTATTGGACCTAGTATGAACCCTTGAGGTACCTCCATTGAGACAGTTTGAATGTGAATCATTAATGACCACCAGGATAGTTTAGTCAGTTTTCATTCATCTTGTGTTCAATTTTTCCAGTCCATATTTTAACAGCTTCAACAAGAATGTTAAGAGAGATCATGTCAAACACCCTGTAAAACTTGAGGTGGATGGATGTCTCCTCCATTCATGGAGGAATGTATTTTATCACAGAAGGTAGTCAGGTTAGTTAATTACAACTTACCCTTGGCAAATTCACACTTTTCCCAGTCACTTTCTTGTCTTTCATGTGTGTAGAAATATCTGCCATCTGGACCAGTTGCATAATTCTCCCAGTGACTGAAGTGAGGCCACCTGGTCTATAGTTTTCTGCATTTTCCTTTTTCCCATAGCTGGATGTAATATTTGGTCTTGGTCATCTGGACCTCCCTGATCTCTGTGATCTTCCAACAATGAAAGAGAATGGCTTTGCAATGATGCGTTCCAACTGTCCCCAGATGTATCCCATCAGGTCCCATAGACCTGTACATGTCCAGTTTATATAGACTGTCCTGAGCTCAACCCTCTGCTGTTGTTGGTCCACCATTTGCTTTGTCATTTTTTCGTGGCATTGAAATTCAGGAGCTTACCCTTAAAGACCTAGGTGAAGACAACACTGAGTACCTCAGCCTTTTCTGTGTCATTTGTAACTAACTTGCCAGCCCCATTCAGCAGCAGTCTTCTGTTTCCCTTGTGCTTCCACTTGCTACTAACATAAGGACAGAAGTGTCTCTTGCCAGTTTGACCTCCAGCTAAGCTTTTCCTTTCCTAACTCCATCTTTGCATGCTCAGGCAATATTTTTTTATTCCTCTTTGGATATCTATCCATCTTCCCTTGTCTCATATTCTGGGTTTTTTTTTTTTTTTTTTTTTTTTTTTCATTTGAGATCTCCTAATAGCCCACTGTTTAACAAGGCTGGTGTGGTGGGTTGACCTTGGCTGGATTCCAGGTGCCCACCAAACCACTCTATCACTCCCCCTCCTTAACTGGAGAGGGGAGAGAAAAATATAATGAAAGGCAGATAAGTTGAGATAAGGACAGGGAGGGATCACTTGCCAGTTACTGTCACAGGGAAAACAGACTTGACTTGGGGAAATTAATTTAATTTATTGCCAATCATATGAAAGGAGGGTAATGGAAAAAAAAACCCAAATCTTAAAACAACTTCACCCCACCCCTCCTTTCTCCCGGGTACAGCTTCACTCCCAAATTCTCTAACTCCTCCACCCCCGTGGTGCAGGAGGATAAGGAATGGGGGTTGGGGTCAGTTCATTACACGTTGTCTCTGCCGCTTCTTCCTCTTCAGGAGCAGGATGCCTCACACTCTTCCCTTGCTCCAGTGTGGAGACCCCCCCATGGGAGACGGTTCTCCACAAACTTCTCCAATGTGGGTCCTTCCCACAGGCTGCAGTTCTTCACGAACTGCTCCAGCGTGGGTCCCTTCCATGGGCTGCAGTACTTCAGGCACAGACTGCTCCAGCGTGGGTCCCCTGCAGGGTCACAAGTCCTGACAGAAAACCTGCTCCAGCGTGGATTCCTTTCTCTCGATGGGTCCACAGGTCCTGCCAGGAGCCTGCTCCAGCATGGGCTTCCCACAGTGTCACAGCCTCCTTCAGGTGCATCTATATGCTCAAGCATGACATCCTCCATGGGCTAGAGGTCGGTATCTGCTCCACCATTAATCTCCATGGGCTGCAGTGGGACAACCTGCCTCACCATGGTCTTCACCACATGCTGCAGGGGAATCTCTGCTCCAGCACCTGGAGCACCTCCTCCCCCTCCTTCTTCACTGACCTGGGGGTCTGCACCGAGAGAGTTGTTTCTCTCACATATTCTCACTCCTCTCTCCTGGCTGCTGTTGCACAGCAGTTTTCCCCCCTTCTTAGATCTGTTGTCCCAGGGACACTACCACAGTCGCTGATGGGCTCAGCTTTGGCCAGTGGTGGGTCTGTCTTGGAGCTGGCTGGCATTGGCTCTATCAGACATGGGGGAAGCTTCTGGCAGCTTCTCAAAGAAGCCACCGTTGTAGTCTGCCCACTACCAAAACCTTGCCATGCAAAACCAATACAGATGGTTTATTAGTATGCCTACTTCTTTTTTTCCATTTAGGGGGATGGATCACACTTGTGCTCTGAGAATGCTGTTCCTGAATATCCCACACCACTTGTGAGGTCCTTTTTGTCCTCCAGAACAGACTCTCTTTGGATCACTCTCAACATTCCCTGACCAAGCTGAAGTCTGGTCTTCTGAAGTCCATGGTTTTTATTCCTTTACTTGTTTTTGTCATGCCCCTTAAGATCTTAACCTCTAAAAGTTTAAGGTCACTGCAGCCAAAGCTGCTATTGACAACCACATCTCCAAACAGCTCTTGGCTATTTGCAAGAAGTAACTCCAGAAGGGCACCAATCCTTGTTGCCATTCTCAGCAAGAATTTTAGCAATAATGTCTTCTCAGTTAAGAAATTGTCTTTGACACAGTCCAGATAACTCCTAGAGAGACCCCATTCACTCAAACTGCTCTCTTACACAGTACACAATCTCTCCTCCTCTTCTTTCTGTCTTTCTGTAAATGGAACTGTTCTTTTCAGTCTTATTTTTACTCTGAAATGTACTTATAAAACTTTTCCTTCTTCCTTTTTTTATGTCCCTGTGTAGCTGTAATTGATTTCATGGTTATATCTTTCTGATACAATCCTTACATGCTTGACCTATTCCTTTATAGTAATCTTCAGTCATGTCCTTATTTTCGTTTTTTATGATTCCTTTTTTAACACATTTTAAAGTCATTACAGAGCTCATTATACAGCCATTACATTACTTCAGTATGCCTCCTAGCTTTCCTCAGCAATAGGATATTTTGCCACTAGTTCATTCATCTTATTTTGCTGCTCCCACCTTTCATTTCCCGCATAGTAATACTTCTTTTTGATGATTACTCTTACCCATATTACCTTCCAACTTCAGATGTTCAATAATTTGCCTCTGATGATTAAAAAAAAATAAAAAAATCTAAGGTAGCTTCTCCCTTAAAACTTTCTTCCATTTTATTTTTCCAGGAACATTTAGACTGTTCTGATAGATTTATTTTCCAGCAGATAGCCAGATATCTGAATCTCTCACTACCAGCATGTCATACATTTTGAATACAAGTATTTTAAAAGAACTTTTACTAGGGAGAAAAATAATCTTACATCAGTATGACCCTGGTTTAACTCCATCTAAACAAAATTAGGTGAATTTGTTATATTTTTTTTATTTTAAAAGATAAAACTATGACATAGTAAGGATGGGATTTGCCTGTACTGATGCAAATAAAGCCTGATCTAGACATGCTAAGTTCTTTTTATCATCAAAGGGAATGATTAATTTCAAGAAAAGCATCCAATATAGGTCAGCTGAGTAATTCTGTGGACTTTTGTTTTTCTATGACTGTCTTAAATAACTGAACATTCTATCTTTGCTTCCTAACTTATATCAGAGTGTGAATTTATCTCTTTAAACCTGGCAGTAGGGTAGCTGATTTTTTGTTCTTTTGAATATTAAAATAATTGTGGAAGTTCTAAAACCATGGGAAACACTCAAAATGGAAGGGAAGGGAAAAAAAAGAAAGTATAATTTTCCTTAACAGTTTGATTTAGTGACACATCTTCTCTAGTATTCTGACATTGTCTTTACGAGAAAATTACATGTTTCGAAGGAAGGGTATATGAACTAAATTAAACTTTCTTACATTTCGAAAAATAGAACTACTAATTTAAAGGACATGACAAAAGGGAGACTATTTATGTGTTTACTGGATTAATATTTCTACTCAATAATGGGCCTATTAAATTTAATCTCTTTTTATTCATACACTGTCTTCAAAGTAAGGTTCTCTTGACCACACAGAATCATAGAGAACTTTGGGTTGGAAGGGACCTTCAAAGGTCATCTAGTCCAGCCCCCCTGCAATGATCAGGGACATCTTCAACTAGATCAGGTTGCTCAGAGCCCTGTCCAACCTGACCTTGAATGTTTCCAGGGATGGGACATCTACCACCTCTCTGGGCAACCTGTTCCAGTGTTTCACCACCCTCATTTTAAAAATTTCTTCCTTATATCTAGTCTAAATCTACTCTCTTTTAGTTTAAAAACATTACCCCTTATCCTATCCCAACAGGCCCTACTAAAAAGGTGGTCCCCATCTTTCTTATAAGCCCCCTTTAAGTACTGAAAGGCTGCAATACTCCCCAGAGTCTTCTCTTCTCCAGGCTGAACAACCCCAACTCTCTCAGCCTTTCTTCACAGGGAAGGTGTTCCAGCCCTCTGATCATTTTTGTAGCCCTCTTCTGGACCCACTCCAACAGGTCCATGTCTTTCTTGTACTGAGGGTTCCAGATCTGAATGCAGTACTCCAGGTGGGGTCTCACCAGCGTAGAGTAGAGGGGCAGAATCACTTCCCTTGACCTGCTGGTGATACTTCTTTTGATGCAGCCAAGGATACAGTTGGCTTTCTGGGCTGCAAGCACATTTTGCTGGCTCATGTCCAGCTTTCCATCCACCAGTATCACCAAGTCCTTCTCTGCAGGGCTGCTCTCAGTCCCTTCATCCCACAGCCTGTATTGATACCGGGGGTTGCCCCAACTGCAGGACTTTACACTTGGCCTTGATGAACCTCATGAGGTTCACATGGGCTCACTTCTCGAGCTTGTCCAGGTCCCTCTGGATGGCGTCCTGTCCCTCAGGCATGTCAACTGCACCACTCAGCTTGGTGTCATCTGCAAAGTCGCTGAGGGTGCATTCGATCCCACTATGCCATTGATGAAGATATTAAACACTACTCGTTCCAGTACGGATCCCTAAGGGACACCACTTGTCACCGATCTCCAGCTGGATATTGAGCTGTTGACCACCACCTTCTGGATGCGACCATCCAACCAATTCCTCATCCACTGAACAGTCCACCTATCAATCCATATCTGTCCAATTTAGAGAGAAGGATGTTGTGGGGGACCATGTCAGAGGCCTTACAGAAGTCCCGATACATGGCAACCATAGCTCTTCCTTTGTCCACTGATGCAGTCACTCCACCACAGAAGGCCACTAGGTTGGTCAGGCAGGACTTGCCTTTGGTGGAGCCATGCTGGCTGTCTTGAATCACCTCCCTGTCCTCCATGTGCCTTAGCATAGCTCCTAGGAGGATTTGTTCCATGATCTTTGCAGGCACAGCGGTGAGGCTGACAGGTCGGTAGTTCCCACGGTGCTCCTTTCTACCCTTTTAAAAAATGGGTGCTATTCTTCCACTTTTCTAGTCACCGGGGACTTCACCTGACTGCCATGACTTTTCAAATATCATGGAGAGTGGCTTGGCAGCTACATCAGCCAATTCCCTCAGGACTCTGGGATGCATCTCATCAGGTCCCATAGACTTATATATGTTCAGGTTCTGCAGGTTGTCTCAAACCTGATCTTCTCTTACAGTGAGAGGGACTTTGCTCCCCCAGTCCTTATCTTGCAGTCCATTTACTCTAGAGGTGTGGAAAGGCAGGTGGCCAGTGAAGACTGAGAAAAAGAAGTTGTGGAGTACCTCAGCCTTCTCCTTGTCCATTGTTACCTGTTTGCCACATACATTCTCCTATTTTCATATTTTCATATAGCCTTCATATTTTCTGTATATAATCAGACTGTACTTAATTTAACAATACTTCTGGTATATTTTATTTTCAAAGTGCTTTATTTATGAAATTACAGTGTTTTAACTGGACACAAAGTAGTCTGTAATATTAGGGGAAGAACTCAGCATGTTGGGGAAATGGACCAACAGGGATGTTATGAAGTTCAGCAAAGGGAAATGCCAAGCCCTGCCTCTGGTGAGGAATAACCCCATGCACCAGTATAGACTGGAGGGTAAATGGATGGAAAAAAATCTCTGCAGAAAGGACCTGGGAGTCCTAGAGGACAGCACATTGACCATGAGTAAGCAACGTACTCTCACAGCAAAGGCAGCCAGCAATATCCCGGACTGCATTGGGAAGAGTGTTGCCAGCATATTAAGGAAGATGGTCCTTCCCCTCAGCCCTGGTAAAGCCACACCTGGAGTGCTGAATCCAGTTCTGGCCTCCCAGTGCAAGCGAGATATGGAAATACTGGAGAGAATCCAGTGAAGGACCATGAGTATGACAATGGGATTGGAGCATCTGTCATAAAAAGAGGCACTGAGAGAGCTGGGATGTTTAGCCTGGATCAGAGAAGGCTCAGGGGGGATCTTACCAGTGTGTGTAAATACCTGATAGGGGCGATTAAAAAAGATTGAGCCAGACTCTTCCCAGTGGAGGCAACAGCACAAACTGAAATATAAGATGTTCTGTTTAAACATAAGAAAAAAACATTTTTATTATGATGGTGATTGCACACTGGAACAGGTTGCCCAGAAAGGCTGTGATAACTTTGTCCTTGTAGATAACTCAAAACCTGACTGGATATGGCCCTGAGCAACCTGCTCGCTGTGGTCCTGCTTTGAGCAGGGTACTTGGACAAAACAATCTCCCAAGATGCCTTCCAGCCTCAACTATTCTGTGATTCTTTAGTATTTGGCAACATTTACTTAAAATTTGCTGTAACATTGAATGTGTTTCCTAGTAATTTTCTTTTAATACTGAAATCAGAGTGAGATGAAGCTACAACTTAAGATAAATAACCTTAAGAATTAAAGTAAATACGTAAAGAAAAAAAGAGTACCTAATAAAAATTTCTCTTCAAGTTGATAATATAAATGTAGTAGTTTGCTAAAAGAAGGTGAAATAATTACCTCTCTACTCCTGAAGAAAAATGGAGTAGTTTTCTTTTAATTGATACTAGTGCTTTTTATTACAAAAACAATTTTTATAGATAAATAGATAAATAACTAGGTAAGTGCTGACCTTTGCTTCAGCCTAAAAGTAAAGAAGAAAAGAACAAGTATTTCTCACATCTGCATATTTTGTGCAATTTTAAAATTTATAGTGCTTAAGATTGTTTTCTTAACCAATTTTTTCTTTAGTGTTTTGCTACCATTTCTTCTGAATATCTATCAGGCAAAAGAAGGATTAAAGCTATAAACTTAGTTACTATCAAAACCCTCCAAACTATTCTATAGCATCTTGAGCTTTGATTGCATATTAGACCACCAATATGCATTGTTTTTTTTCCAACCCAACATAACTACAGTGTGTTTTGTTTGACAGCTTCTCATTTACACCACCTTCAAATTCTATTCTCATACTTGTAATAAGATTTTAATGTATAAGGTTTGTTTTTTGTTGGCTTTTTTTTTCCATTGGGGGACGAGGACAATTAATGACTCCCTGAAGACACTCACCATTGAACTTAATGGGCTCATTTTCTATGAAAGGTGTCAGGACAATGTATTTATACCTACACTGCCCCTTACCCTCCCTTGCTTGTGATGCAGAACTTAACAGTATCTGCTTTTGTCCCTACGAATTTTTTAAGACTGCCCCACCCAAAAGGCTAGGATTTTTAATTTTTTGTTTTTAAATAATGTAATAAAATAAGATTTCCTTTACTATTGAACTTTCAAAAACAGAACATGCAGAAATGGCTTTTTCATGTGCTCAAAGCGATGATCAATTGTTTCTTATTTAGGGAGGGCCTCATCAAAATACTTAAACAGCTCCACTTAAGTAAAAAATGTTACTTCTGTTCTGAAAGAGGTCTGATTAAGCAAACGATACATATTCTAAAATTAGAAATTTGCTTATGCTATACTTATATATATGAACTGGGGCCATATCTGACAATGGAGGGTAGAACACAAAACTGCCAGATTATGACCTTTGGTAAAAAAGGAGTTGAGGTTTTTCCTTCTCAGTTAATTTGTGGGCAATGCTTTGTAACCAGCAATCACATCTGTAGTACTATGGATGCTAATATTTTTAACTCCATATAAACTGGCAATATCTCACTTACCTGTGAGAGACGTACTAATATAAGCCACTCTTCAGTATTACATAGATAATTGGATAAATTTTCTTGATTCTCAACACATTAGAACAATATAGCATTTCAAGCTAAATTAATGTAAATTTTCCAGTGGTAACACAGTCCAAAGAAGCAATGATAACACAAAATAGGACATATGGAATGTTTAGTGTGATTTCCTTTAATACTGTGAGACAGTTATTTACATGAAAAAATTGAAGCATAATACTATTTTCTTTTTATGGAATATTTCTTTCAATATATAACCCAGAAAGTTTTAAAAAGTAGAGTAATAATTTTCTAGAGTGATAGAAATAGACTGATAATTTTCTATCCTGCTATTACATAGGTGTAGGAAAGTTAAAAAAAAAAACAAAGCAGAAACCCCAAACAAACACAAAACAACCCCCCCAACCCCCCAACTCCACAAAGGTTTTTCAAGAGACAGAGAATTAGGAAAATAATAATTTAAAAAAAAAAAAAAAAAAGATTGTTTTACTGTAATAAGAACTTATCCTCCTGTGACAACAGCTCTGCCATTTCTATGGATAAGTTTAGGAAAATATAAAGTACTGAATGTGATAAGTATGTAATTCTGACATCAGCATTTACTGAGAATTTCCAAACTGCCAGAACTTCAGGCATTGGAATACAGTGGGCTGGTGGACCTTATTTTCCATTTTCCCCATCACCATACCTTTTTCTGTTTGTTTGTGTTTTTTTTTTAATGTTCTAGTAAAAAAAAAAAAAAAAAAAAAAAAATGCATACCAGTTGTGCGTGATTACTTAATAGAAATGTATTAATTGGGGAACTTAATTCTCTGGGGCTGCTGTATGTTTTAACCAGGATCTAATACCTAACAATTCTTAAAAGTGTGTACGCCCAGGTGGGGATCAATAGAGTTTTTCTGAAATTTTCAGTAACTTTTTGGAGTTGTGATGGATCTGCGCATCATAAATACATCTTGGCATGCCCACATAAACCTTGAGCTATTTACAAGAAGTAATGTAATGGAGCTGTTGAAGGCAGGTAAAAGAGATACATGAAGGAGATGAATCAGACCATTTATCAAACAGGTAAAGAATGACAGTCAAATGTAGTAAGAGGTAGATCTAGGAACATGGGGTTTATCAGACGGAAAATTTAAAGAATGTCAAGTATAAAGGGAAGAATGCAACAACAGTAGTGATGCAACACAGGGCATGGTTCCCAGTACAAATAAAAGCAGCAACCCTGGCACATCAGAGACCTCCCTCAGAGCAACCTCTCTGGAAAGGATGCTGCCACCCCAGTCTGGGAGTGTCCTGTGCCTCTTGCTGAGATTGAGGAAGGTGGTCTTGCCTGTGGGAGGTGTGTGCTGGTTGGAAATCCCTTTGACTGAGCAGCTATAAGAGGAAGTAAGCAGACTGTGCAGCACCAGGGACAACAAAAAAAAGGAATTAACAGGCACTTCATAGAAGCTCTGCAGACATGACATCTTGAGCCCCCAGTTGCACATGAAGAGGAGCAGCCAGGGGCTATGCTTGATCAAATGGCAAAGGGAGATTCCCACTATGGTGAAGGCTAGGGGCCTGTGACTTCTGGCAGGAGGAGGATGGCTCTTTTTCCACCCAGAGACCTGCAAAAGCAGAACAGTTCAGTGCCCTGGTACCACGCACAGCGGAGAAAGCTCTGCCTGGGGAGGGACCGCAGTGGGACAGACCTGAACTGGGCATCTGCACCAGGGAAGTGGTGGGTGATAGTTATGGGAGACTCCGGGCTGCAGTGGTGGAGACTCACATCCACCTGCCTGACTTACTGTCTGGGGAGATTTATTCCTTTCTGGGGATTCTGATCAGGGGTCCAATTCTTTTATTTCTGAAATAAAAGAGTATATTTAATGCACTGAAACATGATCAATCTTTTTTTTTTTTTTTCTGCTTTAAAGCTGCATCTTTGATAAACAGTTTGTCTAACATTCAGATATGCTATTTTCAGTGAAAAGATGAGATAAAGCCACAAAGTGAGGAAATATAAATTGTCTATGTACATATCTATCTAGAAAACAAAAGAAAATGTGAGAGAACACTTCTTTCTCCCTTGTACCTTATTTTTTCACTCACTGTAAATAAGAAATTGAAATTTTAACTACATTTTAAAATAAAAAAAGAACGGTGGGCACAGAATCTTCCATATTGTGAGAAACTATGAATATGATATTGTTTATTAAGATTTATGTCAAACCCAGTGTAAAGATTAAACTGCAAAAAGACATGAGATCACTTATGTAATAAACGGGTTAAATTTGTTCAGGAAATCAAGAAGGGGGAAGAGATGTTGAGAGTTAACATGCCTTGTGTAAATGACAATACTTGCTCGAATTATGTGTGGAGGTCCCGGAAAGAGGGCACTTGACTAGATAAGGGGGAAAAAGTAATGGGTATCACTCCCTAGATAAGGAAAGGAAGAACAATAGCTGCATTCCTCCACATCAAAAGACATTCCATATCAAAGGACAGTCATCCTTGAGAAGATCTACCGAATCTGCATGATAACAGACTTACACCAGTGAAGAAAGAAAAAACAGGACAAGGCGGAGACTTACAAGAAAAGGGTACATGAAATGTATATAAGGAATGTAACTGTAACCAAAAGTACGGCAGTTGGTGGAGCGCAGACTCCCCTGCCGTCCAGCGCTGTATTTGCTCATATTCTACTTGCTATAATTAATAAAATTTTAATTGGATTATGATCCCTTGTGGTCGCAATTTATGACAATTTTGGTGCCGTGACTCGGATAAGGAACGGTGGGCTTCTGTCCTCCGGGGAGGCGCCCCGCGGCAATCCGCGGCCCCGTGACCGACAGCCTACCTCAACCTTACCGACGAACCTAAATTCTAGAATAGTGAGCAAAGGAGAGACCGGTAAAATCCCATAAAAATTCTGTGCACGGGAGTCCGGACGAAGACGCAGGACGCGTAAGTATATTGCGAATTTGTTCGCGGGTTTGCCGTTCGGGCGGGATTGGGTTTCCTGGATTATAACAAATGAGAGGTTCGATATACTGAACCAAGCGAGTGTGGACTCTTAAGTACTGCGTTTCCCATCTCCCGCGAGGGACTGGGCCAGGAACAAGGGGAGCGAGTGAGTGTGTGTGTGTGGATAATCCAGAAGATGGGGGCGAAGGGCAGCAAGCCTTCGACTCCCATGGGAAGGGTACCCACTGTACCTAGGAATACCCCTCTGGCATATATCTTAGACAATTGGAGATATTTCCCTGCAACCCTAAGGAAAGATAAGCAGAAAATGATAGAATATTGTACTAAGATATGGGGAGGGAAGAAGATTTCTAAAAATGTCTTTTGGCCAGTCTATGGGTCAGAAGAGGATTGGGTAAAACAGCAATTAAACCTCTGGGTTAATAATAAAAAACCCCTTAACCCGGAGGAAAGTCAGTATGCGGAAGTGTGGCTAGAAAGACCGGGAGCTAGACTTTACCCACTGAATGAAGTAAAAATTAAACAAAAGAAAAAGAAGGAAGAGTTGGATGAAACCCTTCTAACCCCCCCCCCCCCTTACATTCCTCCTCCTGCTCCCGCAGCCCCTCCAGAGGTCCCCAGAGCGCCCACTCCCCAACCAGAGTCAGAACAAGGGTCCCCCCTTCCTCCTAGACGTGTGACTAGGAGCCAAAAAGGGGCAGCTCAGATATATCCTCTAAGGGAAATACCCATGGGGGGACCTCAACCTGTGATTGGATATATTTCTGTACCCCTAAGCTCGGTTGACCTGCGAGATTTTAAAAGAACCGAGATGGGAAACTTAATTGAAGACCCACTCGGAGTGGCAGAAAGATTAGATCAATTTTTGGGACCAAACCTTTATACTTGGGATGAGATGCAATCTATCCTTGGTCAATTATTTACTACCGAGGAAAGAGATATGATTAGACGAGCAGGAATGAGACTGTGGGATGCTCAGCATGCCCAGGGACCCCAAGCAGATATTAAATGGCCACTCCAAAGACCTAATTGGGATAATCAGGATCCGGTGCATAGAACTCATATGCAGGACCTGAGAACTATAGTAATTCAGGGGATTAGAGAAGCAGTACCCCGTGGCCAGAATATCAATAAAGCATTTAATGAAATGCAAAAGAAAGATGAGAGCCCTACTGAGTGGCTAGAACGACTGAGGAAAGCCCTTCAGCTATACTCTGGGGTAAATCCAGACGACCCTTTAGGGCAAGCGCTCCTCAAAACTCAGTTTGTGGCAAAATCATGGGAAGGTATCAGAAAGAAAATTGAAAAGTTAGAAGACTGGCAGGACAAAGGGTTAGATGAGTTGTTGAGAGAGACTCAGAGGGTGTATGTACGTAGAGATGAGGAAAGCCAATTGGACTGGAAAGTAAAGAAGCAGGAGTTGAATGCTATTGTTGTGAGAAGAGAGGACACTTGAAGCAGAGTTGTGGAAGGAAACAGTAGGATGAACAAATGTTTGGAGGTGAATGGGGGAGTCAGGGGCTCTGCTTATTGGGGACTGGAACATCTACGGAGCCCCGAGTGGAATTGAAGTTGAGTCCCCAACGGGAGGGAGTGCAGTTTTTGGTGGATGCAGGGGCCGAAGGATCCACCGTTCAAGGGCTGCCCTCCGGCTACACCCTTGCTGGGAACACCGTGAATATTATAGGTGCAAAAAGGAAACCTCTTGAGGCCCTTGGTGATTTACTCTGGCTCCCTGGGGCGGAATACGGTTTGTTAAGAAGGGGTTTGGTTTTGAAACTGAACTTGAGCGTTTAAGGTCAGAGAGCGGAGTCCGGCTCCGTGCGGTCGCGGTGGAGCCGGCGCTGCAGTGGCAGCGGACAACGTCCTTTGTTACAGCAGCAGAGGCAGCCCCCCCCCCCCTCCCCCCCCGCCCCGGCAACGGCCGCCGCCTCTCCTCGCGCCGCAGGGCTGTAATGAAAGTCAACTCTGTAAACAGCCAAAGAGAGTGGGGCTTTCTGTGCGACTGCTGTATCGCTATCGATAACAACAATTCAAATGGACTGTGCTACCACAAAGGTTCACAGTCACCAAATCTATTTGGACAAACTTTAGAGAAAATTTTACAAGAATTCATTTCTACCCAGAGAAGTCAAGTTATTACATTATGTGGATGATCTATTAATAACAAGAGAAACTAAAAAAAAAGGAACCAAAAAAAAAAAAAAAAAAAAAAAACCGACTATGAAATTGTAAAACCCCCACAAACTAAAAAGAAAATTCGACAAATATTGGGATTACTAAGATATTGTAAACCATGACTTAAAAACTACAGTGAAAAGGTGAAATTAACTAATAACCAACTTAAATGGTCTACAAAAGATGATTAAAAATTACAGAAAATAAAAAGGGCATTAATACAGACACCTGTATTAAGCCTCACAAAAAAAAAAAAAAAAAAAAAAAAAAACAAAACTCAGAGAAAATAATTTGTCAAATAGAGAGACCCAGAAAACAGCCCTGAGGACTCAGATCACCAAAAGTAACATAGTAATCTTCTTTATGTTCCTATATAATAGTTCTAAGAGTAAAATATGTTACTCTGCTGTAAAACTTCTGTGACAAGGAATTGTGTTTTACCTCTGAATATTTAAAGTTGCCAATAAACTATTCCTGTTAACAGGTTAATAAGAATATAAGCACTACACGATCCTGTGTTAATACCTAATTGTGTTTATAGACAAAATTCAAAGACTTTACTAAACTATCTGAAAAGTAATACTAATTTCAAGTTGTTAAAAATGTCTAACTTTTAAACTAGTTACTTGCTTCTTACTTGATTTGAAAAAGGACTGTAAGCGATTAAGGTAAAAACCAATTCATATGACTGTTATAGGTTGTCTCACAGGTATTTATAACAGCATCTTTTTCCAAATACTTTGATAGTTGTTGTAATACATATTTTAAAAATATTTCATTAAATTTATTAACTTAAAACAAATGAAAATTTATATATACACAAAACTACTTAACTTGTCAATAATGAATGTGAAACAAGTGTGTATTAAAGAGTTACTTATGGAAATATCGAGGTAATCGACTCAGAGGAACACACTTTGTGTCGAAAATTGTTAAAAATCTAACAGAAAGCTTGGATATTAAGTGAGAATACCATACGCCATGGCACCCACAAAGTTCGGGAAAAGTTGAAAGAATAAACGGAGAAATCAAAGGTATTTTGACTAAATTAATGATAGAAACCAAATTATCATGGATTAAGTGCCTACCTATGACACTATTAATTCTCAGAACCAGACCCCGAGCAGATGTAGGAATATCAGCGTTTGAAATGGTGTATGGGATGCCCTATAGAATTGAAAGTCCACAAACAAATGTTTTGATTCAAGATTGTGTAATTAATGAATATGTTTCACAATTAGCAGAACATCATAACAAGCTTTGGGAACATGGACTGATTGTGCAACGACCTCCGTTGGACTTAAAAATTCACAATTTTAAACCTGGGGACTGGATATTGGTTAAAACGTGGAAAGAAGAAACCCTAAAACCCAATTGGGAGGGACCTTATCTTGTTTTGCTTACAACAGAAACAGCTGTCCGGACTGCTAAACGTGGATGGACTCATGCCAGTCGCATTAAAGGCCCAGTGACAAGACCCCACTGGAAAGTAATCAGTACTCCAGGTGACACCAAGATAACCTTGAAAAGATAACGTAATGATAGAGACTTTATTTGATTATTTTGCTGCATTACCTTTTAGTATAAAGTGTATATTGCTGTTTATATTTGCTATAATTACTTCTTCTTTTATCTATTATACATGGAAGCATACAAAGTGTACTAAAAGAAATTGCTAAATTTATGCAAACCACACAATATTAAATACAGAAAATGTACTAATGTAAATAATATTCTAGATATACAAATTAGGTGTAATAATTTGAACTGCAATTGTTATCCATTTGCTTGTTTCAGGTGTAAGGTATGCCAGAATAAATGGTGGACACACTGTGAATATGGATACCCTCCAATAGGAGTTTGCACACAGTGTTGGAAAATCCAATGAACTCTCACTGAATGAAAACTAAAACAGTTAGAGTCTAAACAAGAAATTATTTGAGAATCCCATGAATGGTGGGAAATTTTTGCTAAAGGAATAAACCCACAATATTATTGTTACCATTCCAACAAACCAGTCCCCTTTGTAGCTGAAATCTTGGCTATAAAATGCAGAAGGGGAATACTAACTGTGTCTTGCTTTGCCCCATTAGTTAAAGCTGCAAAGTGGGAAGCCTATATAAACAGGCAGAAAGCCCGAAACAGCTGTTCTCCTGAAGAATTCCCTTGCTGCCGAGAAGATGGTATACCCCGTGGCTCGAAGCAACCGAGTCGACGGGCGAGGCAGAGGAGGAACAAACTGTGGAGAAAAGAACCAAAACAATGGGACACAAAAGCAGCAACGGTCGAACTTCCCCAGGACTGGTAAAAATAAACTTAAATTGATAAAATTGACAGCCACCCTTTTTCCTGGTATACCGTTAGCTTGGTTATTAATAATAACCCAAGCAAATGGAAACCCTCATGAACCTATGGCCTGGAAATTATATAATTTACCAGAATCAAAATTAATTCAAACTCAGATTGGTCCAGGAAAGTGGAACTTCTCCGTGCATCTATATTCCCTGATACCTATAGAAGGGGGCCCCCAAGATGCAGCAATGCTTCAAGTCCAATGCAAGGCATTTTATATATGTCCAGCAAGTAACCCTGGCAAAAGTTATTGTAATTATCCAGGTCATTTTTACTGTGGCTATTGGGGTTGTGAAACTATTGCTTCAAGTTGAAAAACGCAGGGAGATAAATATATAAATGTAACTTGAGGACCCCCAGGCTACACTCCCTCAACACATGATTTTAGTGAAGACCCTATAAAACCCTGTGTCGAAGTGTCCTGTAAAAGAATTGAAATCACCATAAAAAACCCCAAGATGACACATGGTTAATTGGCCGTATCTGGGGAATTAGATATTGGGAACACGGAACGGATAGGGGAAGTTATTTTAGAATAGTTAAAGAAAAACTTCCTCATGATCCTTTGTTGATAGGACCAAATCTGGTCCTGAATCCACCCACTTCTTCTGAAGAAAAAGTTGCCCCCATAATTGTTGTAACCCCTTCTCCAGACTCTCTTTCGGAAACAACTAATGATACTGTGACTGAATTCTCCTTATCCAGGGACCTAGAGTTGTCAGAATCCAAAGACCCCTTATGGAATCTAATGCAAGTCTCTTATCGTGCTCTTAATGAAAGCAAACCAAATTTAACTAAGGAATGCTGGTTATGTTATAATGTTAGACCACCATATTTTGAGGCAATTGGAAAACCAGATAAGATTCAATGGTCTAATGGTTCAAACCCACGAGAATGTCCATGGGATGACCGGAGGAATCATACGCAGGGAATCACTATTCAATTAGTAACAGGCCAAGGAAAATGTATAGGTACAGTGCCCAAAAAGTACCAGCCTTTGTGCAACCGAACAGTCACTAACACCAACATAGAGAAACATAAGAATCAAAGGGACAAATGGGCTATCCCGACACCAGGAGCTAAATGGGTTTGTTCAGACATTGGAGTAACGCCCTGCCTATCCCTAAACGTGTTTAATCAATCTCAGTTTTGCATACAGGTGATTATTGTTCCTCGTCTGATCTATCATACCTCTGAGGAAGTGCTACGCCACTTTGAAGGAGACCTGAATAGACAAAAACGAGAGCCAATTACAGTGGTAACCCTGGCTACACTGCTGATAGCGGGCGGAGTTGGAGCAGGTACAGGCATAGCCTCCCTAGTAAAAGGCCAGGAATTACAAAGTTTGCAGATGGCTGTAGATGAGGATTTAGCAAAAATAGAACAATCTATCCAAAATTTAGCCACTTCAGTAAAATCTTTATCAGAGGTAGTGCTGCAAAATAGAAGAGGATTAGATCTATTGTTTTTAAAGGAGGGAGGGTTATGTGTAGCTCTCAATGAAGAGTGTTGTTCTTTTGCTGATCACACGGGAGTAGTCCAGGACACCATGTCTGAACTCCGGAAAAGATTGGACAAACGTAAAAAGGATCGCGAAGCGAACAAATCATGGTATGAAAACTGGTTTAATGTTTCACCTTGGCTAACCACTTTGTTGTCTGCTTTAGCAGGACCGCTTATTATGTTGATTTTGGGACTTGTATTTGGGCCTTTTATATTACGCTATATTTTACACTTTATTAAAGAACGATTAGACATGGCTAAACTGCTTATTTTAACTACGAGATCTGGAGAAAAATATAAGAGTGTACCTATTAATGAGGATGAAGATTGTTGTGAAAACGTTATGCCACGTGAAAACTATACATATTGTAATTGTGAAGTATTACCTTGTGAATGTTATGATAAATGTTGGAATTATGAGAAAAGTTTGACTTACAGTACCGAAAGTGAAAGTAACGTCTAATAAACAATAATAGGACAAAAAGAAAAAGGGGGGATTGTGAGAAACTATGAATATGATATTGTTTATTAAGATTTATGTCAAACCCAGTGTAAAGATTAAACTGCAAAAAGACATGAGATCACTTATGTAATAAACGGGTTAAATTTGTTCAGGAAATCAAGAAGGGGGAAGAGATGTTGAGAGTTAACATGCCTTGTGTAAATGACAATACTTGCTCGAATTATGTGTGGAGGTCCCGGAAAGAGGGCACTTGACTAGATAAGGGGGAAAAAGTAATGGGTATCACTCCCTAGATAAGGAAAGGAAGAACAATAGCTGCATTCCTCCACATCAAAAGACATTCCATATCAAAGGACAGTCATCCTTGAGAAGATCTACCGAATCTGCATGATAACAGACTTACACCAGTGAAGAAAGAAAAAACAGGACAAGGCGGAGACTTACAAGAAAAGGGTACATGAAATGTATATAAGGAATGTAACTGTAACCAAAAGTACGGCAGTTGGTGGAGCGCAGACTCCCCTGCCGTCCAGCGCTGTATTTGCTCATATTCTACTTGCTATAATTAATAAAATTTTAATTGGATTATGATCCCTTGTGGTCGCAATTTATGACACATATCAATTTGTTAACTTCATGGTCATTCAAAACCCAGATTTTAGGTTATGTATTATGATGTTGCATCCCCATTAAAGGGCTCACTCCATGAAAGCTATGGAAAAGGGGAAATCATCTTTCAGTCAGTAGACTGGTTTGTTATGAAAGTGGGTTAAAACCATCTTACATTCTGACAGAGCTCAAGTGCTGGTTTCCAGTGCAGTGACTTAGAGTTGCTTACATTGTATGTTGCTCAAAAGGATAGGTGAATGGATGCAACAGTCCAGCACGTTACTTGCTGTTCTGAGAGCATTTGGGAAGTTGACCACTACTTTCATATGAATATGATGACATGACCTGATATACGTCAAATATTATACAATTATTTGAAAAATATTGCACTTTGTGTGAAGGGACTCAATCAGTTAACATTTATAGTTCTGAAATATATACAGAAAAAAATGGTTTGTTGAATAGACTTTAAAGCAAGTGTTGTTACATCACCTTCGGTAGACACTGGAAGAGATGTTTATTATTATTTAGTGCCATGAGAGAGAAAAAATAGCAGTTATACCATGCTTGCAAAAAGCCTTAGATTTGTTTGTATGAATGGCTTTTACCAAGATGAAAA
Organism: Astur gentilis; assembly: GCF_929443795.1. Classification (NCBI taxonomy): domain Eukaryota; kingdom Metazoa; phylum Chordata; class Aves; order Accipitriformes; family Accipitridae; genus Astur; species Astur gentilis. The sequence goes on from NC_064892.1 coordinate 14,116,684, forward strand.
ATGTGAGATTTCGCTGTTGGATCACTTCTCATAAAAATCCTAAGCAAGCCAAGATTTATAAGGAGAGGTAATGACTTTTTAACTTAAACTAACTGGTGTAATTCAGGGAAAAGAGTCTTTTTGGAACACAAAGCTTTTTTAATATATAAGCCAAAAGCCCTGGACAAATCAGGGTATCAAAGTTTTCTCCTGCGAATGGAGATGATCCTATATGAAACATGCTTTTGTACCAGTCCTAAAGACTTGTTCCCTCTGTAATGTAATGTGCCCTCTCACATGTATTAGAAACTTTCTTACATCTACTGAAAGAAAACTAAGAGTATTCATTGGTTTTTTTACGTCAAACTACCATTGTGCCTTATTTTTTAAGGATTTTTATACTGTACTTAAAATAACACCACAAAATTGTTAACTATAAAAGGCTAAATGAATAAACAACTTAGCAAATGCAAGCAAAGTTAAGAGTAATTCTGTTCTTAGATATCAGAATAGAAATTGCATAGAAACTATAGTCATGCTAAAAGCAAAAAGTGTAAGTAGAAGGCTTAAAGGTAGGAAAGATATTGGGTAAAATTTTACCAAGAAAAAAGATTAAGAAAAAGACAAACAAACAAACAAGAAAATAATCTCAGCTTTAAAAGAGCTTTGCAAGATGCTATAATTGAAACAAAAATGAAGAAAATAAGTAAAATTGAAGACAGATTATAAAATGTATGGGAAGGGAGAAATGTCATGCAGTACAATAACAAGGAAAGATTCAGACAATAACTTCCCTCTCTAAGAGAAGGATTGACAGATACTGAGACTGAAATAAAGGTTAGAATGGCTTAGAAGTGAATAGCTTCAAGCATTTAGAGTTCAGATCTGTATTCAGCCTGTCTGAGCATTTGGAGTGAAATCTAGAATTCTTTGATAAGGCATAATAAAAGTGAATATTTTAAGAAATGATCTAATTATCCTACATTTTTATGAATAGTATTTTCACTATCTTTCTGATTGTTCACCAACTGTTTTTTACAGAGCTTTCCTCATTTTCAACAGTATGACCTGGGAAGAAAAGAACATACTACAACTCCACCTTTAACCAGCAGTACAACTGGGATATCCTTAGGATTCAGTCTCAACAGGAGTCAACCAGTGTCTGCAACAGGCAGTTCCACCCATGATTTTTTTCTGTGGGGTACAGTAGGACTTACATAGAAGTGCCTCCAGTGGAATTCGTGAAAATGATCTATAAAATTACATCATTTTGTCAGTTAGCTGCTTCAGGTATCTAGGGTGTGATTCAGATTTAATTCAGACAGCCAGATTTAGGTATCTGTGCATGATCCTGGTGCCTGAGCTCCCATTACAGTCACAATGGACACACCCCGTCAGTACCTTCATCTCTGTCCAGACTGAAGAGCTATTCACCTTACCCTAAGGCAGACTATATCTCTGTTCAGTCACCTGAATATGGGTACCTTTTGCAATGCTGTAGGTGTCCGAGGCAGATACAGGGGAACTGTAGTGTTTTGGAAAGGCAGCTGGATATCCAGCAGCTTTTTGACTATCTCTAGACATCTATGTGTAGTTGAACGAACTACATCCATACCTTTGATCTAGTAATCACATGCTAAACCTCACTGACTATTTTAGCTAAATCTCCATGGCTATAACCAAAGCTTAATCACACCACTTATTACATACAAACACTGTTGTTGACAGTTAAACCAGATGTCTGAATCTGATACTGATCAGTTTGTTCAGGATCTGAAATAATCTCTGCATATAAGTATGTTTGCAAAGTTACCATAAATAAAAAGGAATAGTTCAGCCGGTTCAAGGAAAACATACTTCTATAATTAACTGCTGCTATTTTTTAAGATACGTAATTCTTCATGCTTGAAGGCAGACAACAGAAATACTTTTTTCCCCATAGAAAATTATCTAAATAAGAAAGATGACTGTTTTCTCATTATTGTTCACATACATATTCCCACCTACACAGATTCACTTTTTTACTTCTATTTAACAAGAGATATCTTGCATTTCACCTTCTCATGTATAATGAATCAGTTACTGAAAATATAGTTATTTTCCTTACTTGCAATGAAATCTCTATATCCTGACATCATTAAAAACTGGACATACAAACAGGATACAGCTTTTATGTGTGCTGTTCCCTGTATGGTTTCCAAATCAGAACAAAATAGAATATCTTTTAGCCCATTATTTCCCCCCCTAACTCAAAATTATTTTAGAGGGCAGATGCATTGCATTGTTAATCCTTTAATCCAGCAATTAAAAAAAAAAAAAAAAAATCCCTTGGCATAGCTATTAAGAAAAGCAGGATATGATGTTTAGTAATATCTATAAAAACACACACACACATTCATGTACATAGTGTCTTCAATTAAGTATAAAATCTGCTATTCTAATCTTTATAGGCTTAAACCAATTCACTTTCCAAGTAACAAGATAATTACCAGTCTATAAAACTCTGGAAAAATCATGATAATGAAGCAAGTGAAATAAAAAGTCATCACAAGTTTTTCCATTATGCATGAGTTCAGAATCAAAATTGGGGTTTTTTATATTTACAAATTATTTGAAAATATCCTTTTTAATCACCATTTCTAGTTTATCACATCTTGAAGATTTGTGGAACTAGATATTTTTTTATATAGTATTTTCAGATAAATGAAATATCCATTGTCCCAGAACAGTGAGTAATACATATTTAAAATAAATGTGTTCTTGTTACTAAGACAGCACAACCAACATGGTGTTCCTAAGACAGCTCAACCACCAACCAGATGTAAGTTTGTTTTGTTTGAAAAAATCAAGTGAACTCAGTGAATAAAATCTACTCATTATTACACAGCAGTTCAAACCTATTATGGATGCTGCTATTTATTAATAACAGAAACAATGGCAGAAATAAAATAATAGCTATTACATTATTATATTGGTTTTGTTAATTTTGTTGTTATTACTATTACTGGCATTTGTGCTTAATTGCATCTGTTCAAATTAGAAGCTCTTGATCTACCTATACAGATATACATAAAGATTGAGACAATCAGAATTTTCTTACATTTTAATACCTGCAAAAATGAGTTCAGGCAGAATTTATATCCTCATATCTGATGCGGCAGAAACAGCAGTCCAGCATCATCCCATTATAGAAGCCTGCAATTAATAAATACTTTTCCCATTAGCCTGAAAGTTTCCTTGGCATACAAACTTAGATGTTCAGTCTGAGCACGCTGAAGTGCTTAGTTCATGTATTTAGGACAAAAGCTGCAACAAAATGTCAATGATAATTGGACTTCAAGAAGCAAATACCGAAGTCACAGAAAGATGTGATTCAATAAATGTGTTGTTAGCATGCTTAACATTACACTGACATGGTACCAAAGCATATTTACTAGAAGTACCAAGTTAAACACAGCTGCAACGTACACCTGCATTGACAAATTACAGTAATGGTGTTTCTAGCAATCTCTTTGAACAGTAGGTTTAAAGCACTTGCACACAGAGTAGGAGACACGGATTCTTGTCCTTTTGTAACTGAAAGGAACAGAAGCTGTAGTTCCCCTTTCTCAGGTGAGCGCACTAGCCGCTAAGCTAACAGAAGGAATGAATAGGAAAAGGGGAAATGTTCAGTGCCCCAATTCAGGGGCTGAAGCAGGCCCCTTCTGAAAACAGAAGAAAAAAGGTGCAGGACGTTCCAAGCCTAATGGCTGGACTTTTCCTCAAGCAATGTAAATACCACCTACTTTATATTGTTGATGAGGAGACAAGGATGGCCTAAAATAAATAGTTTACTGGGCACTACAGAATGCAGGAAAATGAGAACATAGGATTATAGTCACATACTTGAGTAAACTTTTGGAATTATAGTCAGTAAAGCAAAAAGAAGCTGCAAATACTGTTTATTTGCTGTCCAAATGTCTGGTAAACATCTGGCATGATAAATAGGTATTACATTTTTTCATACTGTTTTGCTGGTTTATTTGGGTTTTTTCTGAGTACAACATTGAATGCCATTAAGTGGCAGATAACATTTTAAATATTTCTAATTTAAATACATCGGAAAATAGTTTTTAAATCCCAGAATTATAGACTATGGCTCACACGCTCAATTGATTAGGGACATACCTCATCCCCATGATTCTGATTTACACTTAAAAATCTGGTATTTTTCCAGACTGATATCTCTGGCATTTTTATTTTTTTTATTTTAAATTGCCTGTATTCTTCAAATACTTTTTATGAATGAGAGTAATTTAATCTTGTAGGAGCTTTCCTTCTGGTAATTTAAAATCATTAGCTAAAATGTTTTCTGGATTAGCAAAGACAGATAGAGATAAACATGTAACAAAATACATTCATTACCACTTCCAGCCCATTTTACTTCCTGAAACACAGGTGCTTTCACAAGTTAATGTATTATGTTGTTATGCTAATTATTTTGGCAAAAAAGAGCAATACAAGATAGATTTAGACTTTGTCAGTGGGGTCCTATTCTACAGATCTAAATATAGTTAACCTTCCTTATGTATTTGTCAAGATGCCTCCTTAGGAGCATTGTTTTATATTTATTACTAACTGGCAACAGTGCATATTTTCATTTACTGTAATGTAGAGTAACAAATGTTCTTTCTGATCCAAGCTCATTTCTAGTATTTTCCAAACAATATATTTCTTCAAAGTTACTACAGAAATAACATAAAAATCAAAACTGTCTCCACTGGAGACAAAGCTGACAAATGCCATTGCTGAAAGAGACTGGGAAGCTTGGATGTTTCTTTAAAGAAAAAGCTAATGGTGTAATTGAGAGAAGAGTTTTTAGAAAAAACAGTTTATTTTTTTCAGATGCCCTAAAATAACTTTCTTGAAATCCTTTAACTCTAAGGACAATACTAGTCTCAAGTGACATGTTCTACATTAAGAATGGATGCCTCCACTTGCTAATAATAAATAGAATCTGTAGAGAAGAAGTCGGGATCTCTTCACATTTTATTTTGTACTCACAACTGAGCAAAAATTCTCTGTGGAATACAAGTCAGAGCTGAAAAGAATGGAGGGCAGGTTGGTTTAACATTGTATCCCTTTAGGCTTCAAGTGAACTTCAGGAAAACATTTATTTTCTGTTATTTGCTTACTCTGAAGAGACTGTCAATTTTATTGCTTACAGAACAAACAAACACTTATGGAGTCACAGTGCTCTGCATTTTCTGATTCAGACTAAGCTTTCTGTGTGTGTACTATTTCTTAAATACTTGTTTATTATGAAGTCTGTACTTGTCACATGCATCTCCTTTTCATCGATCTTGTTTTAATCCTTGTCTTTGTGAAGATTTATTGAGGTTTTTGTTACTTCATTTAAATTTTCTTTTCATGCTGACTGCACTACTTCAGAAAGAAAATGAGTCATGTTCATATATGACAAAGTTGTCTTAATTCTAAGATTCCTTTGGCTATTCAACCCACTTCAATGGAAAGCACCACATTTCCGTTTAGGAGATGAAGGCACCTAAGCACCTCCTGATGCTTAGTGTAAAACATGGCTGCTGGTCAGGTTTGACAGGGCCACACTAACATCACTTTGGCCTTGGATAACGAAATGATACAACAAGGTTACAGACTGACTATGTCAGCCTTCGTCTCAGTATATCTTCACCTGCAATAGTGGAAATCTTAAATAGAAACTGACAGCTCATGGCAGAGTTTGAAAAATATTTGTTTTCAAAAATGGTTTTATTGATGGCCACAGTTGCCTCAGGCTGATATTAACTTTCAGATTTCATTGACTCCAGTGGTCTTGGGGAGATCACCCTGGTATTTTTATTCTCCTTTTTCATTAATCACAGTCCTATTCCATTTTTATTTCACCACAATAATGTTAAAAACTAGCAACAAATATATGTAGAATCATTCAGACAGGATAATGGCAATGAGTTTTAAAAGAAATGTCTAATATTCCATTAGGTATAATAAAAAATCTTTTCACATCATCTTCTTTTTTTGCTGTTGTACTAAACCAGATTACATATTCAGGCAAGAAAATCCACGATTTAATTGAAGCTGCAAGACTTCAAATCATGTTGGTTTTTGTGTGTGGTTTTCTGTTGGTTTTTTTTTTTTCCTTTTAAAGTGTTCTTAAAAGACCCAGCAGTTTTTGTAACAAAGGGTGACTCAAAATAAGCTTTCTTAAGCATCTTTGGTAGCTGGAAGAGTTACTTTTAAAGTCACTAAATTTTTCAGAGTTACTGGAGGGATTAAACAGCAGAAATAGAGAAACAAAGCTTTTCGTTCAGATAAAAATGAGTCATGCAATGTATTGTTTGCTAGTATAGCCTGAATATTTCCAGAAGCATTTGACTGGTTTGCTTCAGAAAGATGTGGGGCTTGTTTTAAGTTGAACATACTCAGGGATCCAGAGTCACTTGAGGTGACCTAGTATTCCCAGTTGAACTCCAGCTGGAACTCCAGAAAGGTAAGGTCTTCTCTGGGACCTTTATTGTGTCTTCCAGCCTCACACAGCTAATCTACTGAGCATGTCTCAAAGGACACGCGTTGGCCAAGGCAACTGAACTTAGCCCTTGATATCCCTAGTCTTTTTAGAAGAGTGCCTCTCACATACCCCAACTGCAGTTAGGCATATTGGGCTCCCACTCATGAGGCCTAAATGCAGAGATTTAGAAAATGTTGTGTATTCACCATACAAGTTAGGTTTTCAGAATGATGTTTGACCTTTACTACAGGTACATGTAAATTTTCATTCAGTGTGATGGAGACAAGATGCAATTCTCTTGAGTCTGGACTAACAATTTAAGAAGCAGTGAAATCGTTTTAAGAGTTCTTTAAGTTGTGCTCAGCACACATTGCTATTCATACTTCTGTAAGAGTTTAGCTACTATGCTATATGGAATTTATTAACCACTACTTAATGAGTGGATTTTTTTTTTTCTTTTTTGAAATTCTTACTTTAAACTAGAAGCAAGTAAGTAAATAAAATATGGCTATGTCTGGCTCATTTCATCTACATGAACTGGTATTATAATGTGGTTTTACTCTCATTTTTATACATGGTAAATGTGCAATAAATATTAAAAATACTTTTATCATTTCTAAGTCTTATAGATTTGAAGACCTCCTGCTGCTTTAACTACTGTGTATTTTGGATTAAAACATAATTTGCATTTCATAAAATCAAACAAAGCAAAATATACTAAATTTTTTTTCTTTGCTGTCTTTTTTTTTTTTTTTTTTGGTAAGTAGATCTGTTTGTATGTATCCCAGAAATCTAAACTAAACATCTCATTTCTTATTTCTTACTGAAACAATTCTAAACCTGCAAAAATCTAGTGTTGTTAGAAGCCTTTTCTATTTGTAAAAATAGCTTCAGGTCACAAATAGTCCTCAAAAGTCTGTACCTCCTAAATTTAAGATGCCAGATGGTCATGGTAACAAGATGTAAATTCATGTTTGATGCAACAATTCAATTCATTTATGGATTTAAACCTAGTCTTTTAATATGCTGTGTAAAGACTCAATTATATTCTACTTCTGTCAGTCTCTGTCTGAATATGATGTTTTAACCTAAATTACCACACTGCATGAATTCAAGTCTAAGAAGTGCTGATTAGATCCACTCATTTCTTCACCCTCAGAAAAGAACTATAAACCACAGACTCTTACCAGCTTTTACTGCAGTGTTGATACTGTTATATTTATGTAAATAAAAATCATGAAGAGACAAGGAAAAGGCAGGAGCTTAGGTTGTTGTGAGAAAAAAGTGATAAATCCTTGATCACTCCAGTCGTTATGTATTCACAATGAAGCTGTGCACTTTCATAAAGATGAAAACACTACCTCAGCCCAGAAAGAACAGCAGTGTTTATTTCAGTCTCAGCTCACAAATGATCATAATAGCTGCATGTAACCAGCAAGACTGTGACTATCAACTTGCTTTTCAACTCTATTCTGTTTGTGATAAAATATCCAGCAGTGACCAGATATTTCGAGGACATCTTATACATACATGGGAAGCAGGAAAAGGGAGAGAAACAGTTGTGAAACACTGACCATTTTGCTTTACTAAGCACACACTTGAAAATCATAAACAGAATTTTTGTCAAATTACTGGCCACCTCCTGTAACCATAAGACTCAAGGTGCTTGAGACATGGATGTAGGATGTTATGCTGCATTCAGTTTTGAAAGCAAATTACAACGTGATTCAAGTTAGGAAAAGTGGTCCTCCAATTATTCTGGGTCTCCTGATGCTGTAAGATGTTCATCTGCATGTTTGTGGTGAGGCAATCATGTTTTCCTGGAGGGGGAAGGTAGGGGATGGTAGATGAGTCCTCAGCTGGAGATGATTAATTCTAAGTGATATACTCTGTATAATCCAGACTCATAATAGTTTTAATTTACCTCTGCCAAGTCTTTTCATCATAGTATAATAATTCTGCTGTGCTTTACCTAGGTGAAATTGTATTTGCTTTGTAATAACGGAATTAAGCTGATATTAAATTTTTACTAGCTTATGCAAATAACTCATGTTATGATCAGCCTTTTGCCATCAGTAAGTAGTCAAATGTAAATCAAATTTTCTTTTTTATAACTCTTTTTCTTAATGAAACCTTAACTTTCACCCATTTTGTGGTTAATGGATTTAAAGCTTCTTATTTCTAGAAATAATGTGGTCAGAGGACACATTACCAGGTAACTCTGCATAAACGTTTACAACAGTGTGATAAATAAGGACATGGTTATTTCCCTAGCAAAGTTGTGCTGGACGGTTGTGTTTCATCATAGTGACATTATAAGGGGATCTTTCTGTTCCCTTCATACATGTATGTGGCTTTGTTTGACAGTTTGCCTTTTTGGAGAGTACACAAGCCCTGTGAGATCAAGTACCGCCTTATGCTCTTAGCTGATTTTATGCATTATCTTTCCACAAATACATTCATTTTCTCTGATGAATAAGCTTTCCTAAGGATTATGTGAGGTTATGTGGAAGGAGAGTGTCTGCTTCCTTAAGGGTATCTGGTCAAGGATGTTTTTCAATGTAAAAAGGGATAATAAAAAAAGGACGAAGACATAAACAAGAACATACAGGGACAGAAACCTGACTGGCAAATTAAAAAGGAGGCAGTGATGAAAACCAAACCTGTCCAGTCACACTAATTGATGAGGGCATGTGGGAGTATGAGAACATTTATTCCAGCAAGGCTATCTAACTGGGGACCTTGTCAATCAGGAAACTAAGGAAAAATGGGGGAAATCAGAAACAAAATATACCTGACAAAACAAACGTGGTGACAACAACAAGAAACAAACCTCACCACTGACACAAATTGATAGTCTATCAAGAAACTACACGTACCAATTCCAGGTAGATCAACCTGGACTTTGCAACTGTAAGACTGTAAACCAGGGGTAGCCCAGGCTGGAAGGGGTTTAGGATTGACTGTACAAACCTGTACAAACTGTTTGTACAACTGTACAAACCCCTGAGGAGATGTGCAGGGGAAGGGGAAGCAGGGAGTAACAAAGACGGTGGGTAGACAGAAAAGCGTGTAAGAGGGACTGGCTGCATGTGAACAGAGACGATCAGTACGCTTGTCTGGCTGAGCCCTGCACCTGATCACCGCAGTCTGTCCTGACTTTTTACATTGTTGTGGTTTAACCCCAGCCAGCAACCAAGCACCACACAGCCGCTCCCTCCCTCCACCCCCACCCCCCCCCCCCCAGTGGGATGGGGGAGAAAATCGGGAAGAGAAGTAAAACTCGTGGGTTGAGATAAGAACAGTTTAATAGAACAAAAAAGAAAAAACTAATAATGATAATGATAACACTAATAAAATTACAACAGTAATGTTGAAAGGATTGGAATATACAAATGATGCACAATGCTGCTGCTCACCACCCACCAATTGACACCCAGTTAGTCCCCAAGCGGTGATTCCCCCCCAGCTCTCACTCTCCCCAGTTTATATATCAGATGTGACATCACATGGTATGGAATACCCCGTTGGCCACTTTGGGTCAGCTGCCCTGGCTGTGTCCTGTGCCAACTTCTTGTGCCCCTCCAGCTTTCTTGCTGGCTGGGCATAAGAAGCTGAAAAATCCTTGACTTTAGACTAAACATTACTTAGCAACAACTGAAAACATCAGTGTGTTATCAACATTCTTCGCATACTGAACTCAAAACATAGCACTGTACCAGCTACTAGGAAGACAATTAACTCTATCCCAGCTGAAACCAGGACATACATCTTCTTATTAAATCTTTTCTTACCTCTCTTTCTGTGTAATCTCACTCTCTATCCCGTGTGTACGTGGGCTGCAAAGACTAGGTGCCAGCTGCTGGTGAGACCTGTGTGTGTGTGAGTAGAATCTGTCGGTGGCCTGTGGCATCAGCTACTGAAGCAAGTGGGGACAGTAGCGCTAGTTGTTGGAGGGGCCATAGTTCTCTGGATCTAGAAAGAGTCCTACAGAATTTGTGCCCAGAGTGCCAGCTACTGGGGCAACTGGTGTGAATGGATCTGACGCTAGCTACTGGAGGCAGACCAGCGGTGTAAATGTCCCTGGCTTGTGATGTCAGCTGCTGGAGTGAGTGTGTGTCCCTGTCCATCACTCATTCAGGTGCAGTTTCTAGCTGTCCCACCTCCACTGCATTCTGTGACTCAGGCTCTCACCTCTGCAGAGTCACTGTGGATACACTTGATCTCCTGTTTATCCTCCTGATACTGCACAGAACGTTTATTTCATCCAGCACCTGATGACTCAATGTCTTGAACAGAGCATGCCTCCTATAAGCAACATCACTCTTGTCCTCTGTCCCAGGGAGAGGCCAATGCCCTCCCTGCATCCCATGGTCTGAATAATGGCATCCCAGAATGTTTGAAGTTGGAAGGGACCTCTGGAAGTCATCTGGTCCAACCCACCTGGGGGGGTGGGTCCTTTTTTTTATCAAGAACCAGCCTATTAGGAAGTAGCTTACAGTCATGAACGTGTCAGTCAAGAAACATCTAACAGAAGCTGTTACCTGCAGGGCCCCCTGGAAGCTTCCAGAACTGTTCCCTCTAACAGGATGGCTACCTCTGAAGCTGTTTAATTGGAAAAATCAAACTGGCTTATGTAATCTTATACAACTAATAGACAAAAAAAAGGAAGTGGAAGCACATTAAATATATATGTCCCTGCATGTGTGTGTGTGTGCATGTGTGTGTATAACTAGAGACAGTCATAGTTAATCCAAGCAATGAGAAAAAGAAATCTGTCAGTTGTACCAAAAAAATGTAAATCAGATCTCACTTATATTTTAGTAACAGGCCTAAACATCTCTCAATTAAAATGCCTAAGCAGAGGAAAGGGGGCAGGAAGGAGGAGAAGAGGAAGCCAGGTCTTCTTCAGTGGTGTCCAGTGACAGGACCAGAGGCAATGGGCACAAACTGATGAACAGGAGGTTCCCTCTGAACATCAGAAAACACTTTTTTACTGTGGGGGTGACTAAGCACTGGAATAGGTTGCCCAGGGAGGTTGTGGAGTCTCCATCCTTGGAAGTCCCTTCCAACCTCAGCCATTCTGTGATGCTGTGATTCAGTTCTGTGTTAATTCTGGCAGAGATTAATAGCTTTCATTACAGTCTTTTCAACTTAAGTCTTCAAAAACATACAATCTCTATTTATAAACTACCAACTACCATAGTAACTAAGCATAATATTTCTTCAGCATTTTTATAAAATTGATAGGAAGCTTCAAAGATACTAACAGAGTATTTTAATTTAGCTGTAAAATGATGCTCTGTGCTTAAATCCAAGGGGACAAAAAATAAATCTTCTAAATGCCTGTTCTATAAGAGCTGACTCTTAACATAAACATTGACAGATATTTTCATCTATTTCAAGAGACAAATATGAAAGTTTTTTTCTGCATCTTTAAAAAAGACTAATTGGAAACTTCAGGGAGTGAATGAGTTTGCTAATCACTGATCATATCCACTTGAAAATAAGGAAACTTTATCCAAGTCCAAAACTAAAATCTCTTAATCAGCAGTACGGTTGCCAATTAACTTCGTGTGGATATTCGTCAGGGCTCCAATGATGTGGGTTAGAAAGGGGATTTTACAACTGTGATGGGTTGACCCTGGCTGAACACCAGGTGCCCACCAAAGCCATTCTATCACTCCCCCATCCTCAGCTGGATAGGGGAGAGAAAATATAACAAAAGGCTCGCGGGTTGAGATAAGGACAGGAGAGATCATTCACTATTACCATCACGGGCAAAACAGACTCAGTTTGCAAAATTAACTCAATTTATTACAAATCAACCAGAGCAAGGTAATGAGAAGTAAAATGAAATCTCAGAACACCTTCCCACCACCCCTCCCTTCTTCCCGGGCACAACTACCCTCCCGGATTTCACCACCAAGCCCCCCCAGTGGCACAGGGGGACAGGGATGGGGTTTATGGTCATCACACGTTATTTTCTGCCGCTTCACCTCCTCAGGACGAGGGCTGATCACACTCTTCCCCTGCTCCAGCGTGGGGTCCCACCCACGGGAGACAGTCCTCCACGAACTCCTCCAATGTGGGCCATTCCCACGGGCTGCAGTTCTTCACGAACTGCTCCAGCATGGGTCCATTCCATGGTGTGCAGTCCTTCAGGAGCTCACTGCTCCAGCGCGGGTCCCCCACGGGGTCACAAGTCCTGCCAGAAAACCTGCTCCGTGGGCTCCTCTCTCCACAGATCTGCAGGTCCTGCCAGGAGCCTGCTCCAGCGCGGGGTTCCCATGGGGTCACAGCCTCCTTCGGGAACCTACCTGCTCCGGCGTGGGGTCCTCCACGGGCTACAGGTGGATATCTGCTCCACCGTGGACCTCCCTGGACTGCAGGGGGACAGCCTGCCTCACCAGGGTCTTCACCACGGGCTGCAGGGGAATCTTCGCTCCGGCGCCTGGAGCATCTCCTCCCCCTCCTTCTTCACTGACCTTGGTGTCCGCAGGCTTGTTTCTCTTACATGTTCTCACTCCTCACTCCGGCGGCAGTTTCTCTCCGTCCCAACTTTTGTTTCCTTCTTAAAAATGTTATCACAGAGGCGTTACCACTATCACTGATTGGCTCGGCCTTGGCCAGCGGCGGGTCCGTCTTAGAGCTGGCTAGTATGGGCTCTCTCTCTCTCGAACACAGGGGAAGCTTCCAGCAGCTTCTTACAGAAGCCACCCCTGTACCCCCCCCCCCCCCCCGCTACCAAAACCTTGCCAAACAAAACCAATACAACAACAAAAACAAATATGTAGAAAGTGTTTTGGCACTTCTAGGCATCCAAATTACAAAATTATCAAAAGAATCTCCACGACAAACAAGATTCATCACTAGAGGAAACTCATATTTGGTCTTTGTGTTTCTCCAAGGCATTTTTGGTAATGAGACCACTAATTCATCTTGTAAGACTTCACAGAATAAAATATTAACTTTCTTCACCAATAAATTGATTCATGAAGTCAGAAGAGCTCCAAAGAACACAAAATTCAGAGACAGAACATTTGTTAAAGGTTTTAGTGTTTTAATTGCAAAGCCCCATGCATTTAAAGTCCTACAGCTATTTTACATATATAAAAATCTACTGCAGATGCACCCTGTTTTTTTAAGAATAATGTGTATCAGGAATTACCCTTCATCACCTTCACTTCCTTCAGTTTAGGTTTTTTATTTATTTATTTTTGAGAGTGCAGTATTTATCAAAAGTATTAGGAACTCCATCAGCTGTGTGCTCTGAGAGTGGCTTCTAGAGCTCTTTTTGGAAAATGGAGGTCTAAGTAAACATCCAAGGATGAAGGATGCCTGGTAGAACTTTAAAAACACTGCTTTTGGAGAATTCTTAAAACCACCACCCCTCCCCAACCTCCTCCCACTGTGGTCCCAGTAGTGGCGCTGGTAGTGCAGCCCAGCATGGGCAGGGGAGGTCTCCCTCAGGGGGCTGGGGCAGCCTTGGCTGGTTGGGGTCAGCTGGAGCAGGTTTGCTCCCCTCCCCACTGGCTGATGTGACTGATGCTGGTGGCAACGGCCACATGGGATTTTGCAGGGGTCACCCGCAGCCCTCCCCTGCTGGGAGCCCAGAAGGCAGCCAATGGGAGCTGCAGGGGAAGTAAAACACCCCAAGATGTTTCCACTTGTGCTCATTTTATGACCTACAGCGATATCTGCTAGACTGCTTTGGACTGTTTCAGTGTCTTTTTTTCCAATTACTGTTTCATCAGAACTGTTTTGTTCTTGGTAGGGAGAAGAATGATTCAGATAAATTGGCATTTTCTGATGTAAATCTGTTTAGTTAAAAATATCCTTGTCTACTCTGCCAAATACATGTATGCTGGCACTGTGCGGTTTAGCAAAATACGTAAGCATGGGATTTAAGCATATAATTAAGTACACTCTTGTTAGGTAGAGATTGCTTAATTAAAGTCAAGCATTAATTAGGTTCCTTCCAGATGATTCAAAGGGCCCTCATCATTGCTTACTGTTATTAATCTCAACCTAAACAAGTTGTCTGGTGCTTCAAGCCTGTTACTCTCATTTCTCTGCTCCTTGTTCAGTACACTTTAAAGGCTATATTTGCTCCATATTTGCTGTTATACAGAGAAGAAAACAGCTTCAGCCTTTATATTATATGAACATTTAAGTGTCTGTATTTATACCTTTAGCCTGATTAGTGGGTAATTATGGAAGCATATAAGGTCAGGGCAGATGCATTGTAATATGTTGTCTTGACAGAACTCATGACAGATGTAAAGAGTTTTTTCTAGATGTCAGGTTTTAACAAAGTGGAATTTGGATAATATGCACCAGGACTGGAGAACCCTGCACAGGTATCCTGAATTTCAAAACCAGACATGTCTCTGAACGTGATGAGGGAATAACAGGAATAGCAGAGTGCAGATTAGAAAGCCTCTGGGATTCAACTGTGTGGCAGAAGACACAAAAAAGGGAATCCATGTTATGCTTGGTCTTCCTACCAGGGATCAACAAGGAAGCCTAGGAAACTAGTGTTGAGTTGCAAGCTTTGAGAACTGCAGATTTGACTGCTATGAGATGTGTGGCCTTGAAAATCTGTATTTCATGTACATGCACTCCATTAGAAGACATACAAACACAAGCAAAGGATAGGAAATAGTCTGACAAGTTGCAATCACCTCTAATGTCACTTTTGAATATGTGAAGTTTTAATTAACAATATAAGGACAATATGTTTGTTTTGTATCATAGAATCATATACACATATATGACTGGCCAACGTCTGCTCCAAAAGAGCTTGTAAAACTACTGAATTGCAGAAATTTTAGGAAAGAACTAGGAAATTCTAAGAAAGAACTACATGCTTATAAGACTATAACTCATTAAGACAGCCTAATTCTAACGAGTTGAAAATTAGAAGCATTCACTATGTAGCCAAAACACAGGCCTGTGACACCTATAAATTGAAAGTCCATTAATCAGTATATAATTGAAATTAGTTTACTTTGAAATCAAATGTAAGCTTGCTAAAATGGTGTAAGCAACAACAGTATTTAAATATTTTGTAATACTGTGATGGTATAGCCAGACAAAATGCATAAGAATTTTACATAAATATGTGAGAAATGTGACCAACAAAGGGGTCACTTTGGAAGTTGCACTTAGGAAGCATGAGAAAACATATAAACAAGGACTGAAGTAGAAGAAATTGCAAGGGGAAGAGCAAAGAACAAGAAAATCACAAGGCTTGCCCTGGGGTTAGGACTCGGCATAGATAGAATTTCTGCTGAGCACAGAAGAAGCATACCTTGCAAAACTGAAAACAAGACAAGCATCACTGGGAGCAGATGAGATGCCCTTTCTGGGAAAGAGGCTAGAAACAAACCCAAGGATGACTGAGCGAAGATGGAGAGGAAACAAGATGAGCTCACTTCTGTACTGATTTCTCTCACCAAAGAGCTCTCAAACCTGATCACCATGACCTCTGCAACTGAGGACTGTCACAGACAGTAGCCCTCAGTGTTGACCTTATGGCATGGTACTATATACTCACTGCTAATTTAGGCTATTAGAGTTAGACTTTGTCAGTTTTGTATATGTAGTAATACAAACTAAGAATTTGTAAGAGCTAACCATTCCACCAAGTGTGCTGTAGATTAATTAAATAAAATTGATTTTTAAACTTTAAGACATGCCTGATTTGTCAGTCTTCTAAACACTCCCTTCATGGCAATCTCTAATTCTCTAATTGTGTTTACGCACATATGTGCAGTTGCAACAAATGCTTATTTCATTGACGGAACAACAGACCTGACTGATTAGTGTGGTGATTTACTCTGTCATAAAATTATCAGATTATGCAGTAACTCTCAGCTGAGGCTACGCAGTGGGAAAGTTAGTAATTATTTATCTTATTTTCACTTGTAGTAACACTCATGTAACTACTTCTGCCCTTTCTAGCTATCTCTGTGTACCGAATGTAAGAGGAACCTAAAGTCACTTCTCCTATTTTAGAACTTTGATAGGTATCTAAATTAAGTAAAATGAAATTTAGGCAGAATACTTAATTTTTTACTTTAAGAATGTATTAAGGTTGAGTTTCAGTTCTTACATTTCTCAGTTTCATTTACAGTGCAGGGAGTATGAAGCATTCTTAAAATAAAACAATGACACTTTTTATGTATTTTGGAATATGCCCCAGGAATTCAAAAATAGAAGATCCATAGAATTAGGCTTACTGCCTTCAGATAAAAGATGAAATTTTATTTTCCTCTTGTCAAAATTGTATCTAGTTGTTTTCCTGTTTTCATCATAATCACTGGTGTTTTTCTTCTGAAGACATTTGGGTAAGTACATTACCACATTTTCCATTACAGAATTCAGTATAGTTTCTCTTCACACTCTGTTCACGGACTGGGTGAATAGTTTTCTATAAGGTGAGTCATAATCTTCACCAAGCTATTTCAGCAGTCTAGATTATCCCAGGAACTTTATCTATTTGTTTTGGCTGAACACTGCCTAGTATCAGTGTGAAAACAACTCAGTAGGGACCAAGGTAACATATTGTCTGATTTCTTTTTATTCTCAAGTCCTTATTACTCTATTTTTAATTATAACTTTTGTTATTATTTTACCACAATTTGTG
This sequence comes from Astur gentilis, assembly GCF_929443795.1. Lineage (NCBI taxonomy): Eukaryota > Metazoa > Chordata > Aves > Accipitriformes > Accipitridae > Astur > Astur gentilis. Next base: position 14,133,843 of record NC_064892.1, read on the forward strand.
TTCTATAGAAAGCAACTGTTCATGCTTAAAAAAGAGTGGGTATTTATTTTTACTAATTTAAAGCAATGCTATTAACCACTACAGTATTACTTACTGTGTTTAATGAGGCTTGGGACAAAGCTTAGTGAAGTCAATAGCAAATTTTCTATTAAGTACAATGATGCAGAGTATATACTGGATTTGGAGTGGATTTTTATTTTAATTTTAAATAAAAATTTAGCATTTAACTAATCTTTAATAAGAGCAATAAATCATACAATTATTAACATTGCTATTTGGGAAAATGGAATCTTTTTCTGAAAAGTATGTGTTTAATGTTTTTGAGCTGCATTCTTTCCAGAATAGGAACATTAAATCTTATATGACATCAAAACATAACATTTTTAGGACAACATGTTAATACCAATACCTTTAAAAAACAAACAAAAAATCCTCTGCCAAATGTCAAGCTGCTTGAATAGATTTCCTTCTAAGCATCTTGGTGAAACCTGGGAAAAATGAAACACGATTAATATGAGTAAGAAGAGAAAAAGGAAGATAGATCTTTATTCCTGAAATAATAGACTGTAATGCTACTGTAGATGAAAGAAATTTCTAGGCTTTGGTCCAAGATCCTCTTGGAGCTTCTACTGTTTTTGTTTGGGGTTTCTTTTGGCTTGGTTTGGGTTTGGATTTTGGGGTTTTTTTGTTTGTCTGTTTGTTTTCCCCAAAACAGCTGTATTGGAAAATTAATATTCTCAAACCTGATCACCTTGACTTCCATGCCTAAGAAACACCAAGGACCATAGGCATCAGTGCTATCTATACAGCATCAAATATGGCATTAAATACTCAGAGATAATGTAAGGTACGATTCTTGTGTTGAAGTTTTAAGACTTCATTTTAAGGTTCAAAGCTAGCCTTATTCTTCAGTTTTTTAAACACTCTCATCACAGAGAATTCTAATTCCCGAACTGTTTTTTTTTTTTCTAGTTGTAACATTACATACTCCAAATTTATTAATAACCTAATGACATACAAGGAAAGAAGTAGAAGAATAGTACTAGTAAAAGTTCTGAAATGGAAAGTAACATTAGTAGTTTAATGCTAATATTTTTAATAGAAAAAAAAAAGATTTTGAAAGATGTCAATGTCTTTAACTGGTAGAGGTTTGAAGTCTTTATTGTAGTCTTGTGTTGAGGGGGGTTTTTTTGCTTGTTTTTTCTTGTGATATAACCCACTGAATTTAATATTCTGATATGCATGTTGAGCAGCAAAATAAAAGCCAAACAAATGTTTACTTATATGTATTCATTTGGAATAGTAATAATTGTTCATATGGACAACTTATTCAAAAGCATATAAAATAACATAGGGAAAGGAAAAAAAAGGAAGTAGAGGGTCCAAGAAAAAATTAATAAATGCCCTCAATAGGAATAGAATAGGTCTACCAGAAGGAACTTTAAGGTCCTCTTTCTAATGAACAATCATCTTGTGTGTTATAGCATAGGAAAAACCTACTTTGGACACAAAAATGTCTCTGCTTTCCTTGTACCCGTGTTCCTTGTTACATAATATTGTAACCTACACAATTTTATTTTGTAAGTTGGGTATGACATTTTTTATGAATCTTACATATAATTTGGCCTTCTCTTTCAGATAATTTTAGGCAGATGAAATTCTTGATCTGGAAACCCCAGCTGTTATCAGTTAATACCAGTTAATACTATATATTGCCTGGACATTTGCTCTCAAAGACTTTTAGAGACCAGTCTGTATCCGTTGTGGATTCCTAGTTTTCATGTTCATTGTTAAGGGTGAGAAAATCAGGTGCAGTGCTGCAAGTGAATAGGCAGAAAAAGAAAAGGGCTCGGGAAAAAATAAGCGAAGGGAGAGAAGAGGACACAGCAATGACTGAGATACTTCAGGCTTTTTTTGCTTCTATTTTTACTGATAATATTTGCTCTGATATCTCCCAGGTCCCAGTACCTAATGCTGCAATCTGAGAAAGTCAAACACTAAGATAGCATGAAAATACTAAGTTAGAGGGAACAGTTGATATCCAGGAAGGCAGGGTTGCCATTCAGAGGCACATGGAAAAGATGGAGAAATGGGCTGGCAGAAGCCTCCTGAAGTTCAGTAAAAGCAAATGGAAAGTCCTGTACCAGGGGTGGAGTAACCCCATACACAGTACAGGATGGATGCCAACTGTATGGAAAGCAGCTTTTCAGGAAAGGATCTGAAAGTCCTGGCAGACAGCAAGTTGAAATTGAGTCAGCAGTATGCTCCTGAGATGATAAAGGCCAAATGTATGCTACCGTAGTTGTTTTAGCTGTGTTAGAAAGAATTATCCAAAAAGAAGAGGGAAGTATTTTTTTCCCCTGTACTCAGTACTTTTGAGACTGTCTGGAGTACTGTGTCCTATCTGGTGCTTTTTAGTACAATAAAAACATTGACAAACTGGAATAAATTCAGTGGAGGGACACTGACACCCTATGAAGGCTAGAACACTTGACATTCAAGGAGAGGTTCAGACAGATGGGTTTATTCAGCCTTAAGGAAATACTAAGGAGACCCTAATTGTAGCCTTCAGCTACCTGATGGATATCTACAAAGAAGATGGAGCAAAAATTTTCTCTGAGATACACAGTGAAAAGATGAGAGGCACCAGATACAAGATGCGGTGAGGGAAATTTCAAACAGATGAAAGTGAAAAATTAATCAAAAGGAAGGTGACCATATACTGGAACTGGTAACCCAGAGAAGTTGTGGAATATGTTTCCTTGAAGATATTCTGAACTTGAGTGGACAAAGTGCTGAGCAACTCATTAGCTAAAACATATAATATATTGTTGGTTGAAAAGCATGCCATACATGACATTCAGAGATGTTTTCTCCTAGCAAAATCAATGGTAATGCCAATTAGCTTCTTCCTATTTCCTGTTCAAATTGATTAATATGCTTAATATTCTAAATAATTCTGAAACTAAGTAGACTAAAATGTATTATAATGAAAATGTAGTCTTTCTACACAAGCCATATGTATTAAAATGGACAAAATCACAACTGAAAAGAAAGAAAAAAAAATTCTAGCAACAGAAAATTAATTGAGGTATAATGAGTTTCTCGTCTACAGAAAAGTTCAAATTTGTATCTATACAGAAAGCAATATTTGTTAAGCTTAGACATGAGATTGCAGTGGTTTAAGTAACTGTTTTACAAACCAAAGTTTCAGGCTCACTTTCTTAGTTGAATATTCATTCAAAAAAAATCAGGCATAATTTAATGCAATATTTAAAAACATCTCATATAAAAAAAATAAAATTCTGAAGATCTTTCATTATTTTGATATAGCTAGTGTCAGGGAGGAGGTAAAGAAATAGAAGTTGTGCTGCTTAATCAACTACAACATAAACAAGAGAAGTTTGTGATCAATATACTTGTTAATTTTTCCTACCTCACTTTTACTAATATAAATGATTATACAAGGTTTTTAACAGTGAAGAGATTATTTTATTTTATTTTATTTTATTTTATTAGAAAGAGGTATATGAGAAAATTTGCATGTTATATAAAGACAGGTGAAAGTAAGCACATTGTTTAGACCTTCCTCTTATGAAAATATATTAAGTTTTCAGTATTTATGTATCTACATGCCATTGGGATGCAGTCAGTCCTCATAAAGTCTCTACATATTGTGTTTTACCGTACTAGTCAATCCTAACAATATATAATTAATCACCTAATTATAGATAGTAATTGATATTATTTGATGATTTCTATGGCTGTATGGTTGGAAGAAAATCTGGCATGATATTTTAAACCGTGCATATCTGAAGTTAGATTTCTGATTTACCATCTGCATTGAAAGGACAAAAAAAATGTTCAGAATGGTACAATTAAAAAAACCCACCATCTAAACAAGGAAGAACAACGCTGAATATTTTTCATCTTTTTATACATGTGAAAGCAGCAGGGACTTTGTTTTGTACAGAATAATTTTGGATATATTTCCATAGAGATAAACTGATATATTTGTCATTTTCTACCCAGGATATTATACTGTGTAATATTTTTATTGCATTTTGGAAGTGTGAAAGCTGTTTTTCAATAAACTCATGCAAGATCTGTAAAAAATGTGGGTATAAAATATTGATAGTGTTTAGAGGTTATTTTGAAATAAGCTTATGTAAAACAATGTTTAGTGACTACTTGTGATCTTAAATATTAACATATGTGTTTTAAAATGGTAATTTAATAACTTCTCTATTTGCAAAGTGTTTAGTAACACTGTTTAAATAGAGACATACTTGCAGGGAGACACTTAGTGCTGTTCCTCATTTAGTTTTTTTCTTGCAGTGGTTTTCATTTAGTTCAATATGCCTTTTCATTTCTCAGATTATCTTGGGAGAGATAACAAGTGAAGGACATAAAACTCTGCATTACCACCCTCTGTAAAATACTCTACCGAACCAGATCCTTCAAGGATTAATAACACTTCGTAAAATATGTTGTATATATTTTTAAATTATTTGAATTCTATTAAAAAGTAATGCATTTTGTTATAGATGAAGAAAGAAATACCTGGAAACAGTATTGCCAAGGTTCCTGATGACCTTTTTCTAGATACTTTAACATCTATAAACATTTCATTGCTATCCTCCTTGACCTGCCTGCTGTCTTCATTACAGGAGATAGTGATATGTTTGAAACTGCATTCTGACCTGGGTTTCATTACTGTGTTCAATCTCATGTTCCTTCCAAAATTTCTGCTTATTTTAGCAAACATCTGAGAATCATAGAATGGTTTGGGTTGGAAGGGACCTTTAAAGATCATCCAGTCCAAACCCCCTGCCATGGACAGGGACATCTTTCACTAGATCAGGTTGAGCAAAACCTTCCCACACTTCTTATTACGGGGCATCCACAACTTCTTTGGGCAACCTTTCCCAACATCTCACCACCCTCATAGTAAAGAAGTTCTTCCTTATATCCAATCTAAAAATACCCTCTTTCAACTTAAATCCATTACCCTTTGTTCTATCAGTACCGGCACTGGTAAAAAATGTCTCTCCATCTGTTTTATAATCCCCCTTTAAGTATTGAAGGGCCACAGTAAGGTCCCCCCAGAATCTCCTTTTCTCCAGGCTGAACAACCCCAACTCTCAACCTTTCTTCACAGGGAAGGTGTTCCAGCCCTCTGATCATTTTTGTGGCCCTCCTCCGGACCCGCTCCAACATGTCTTTCATGTCTTTCTTGTACTGAGCATTCCAGATCTGGATGCAGTACTCCAGGTGGGGTCTCACCAGAGCAGAGTAAAGAGGCAGAATCACCTCCCTCGACCTTCTGACCACACTTCTTTTTGTGCAGCCCAGGACATGGTTGGCTTTCTGGGCTGCAAGCACATACTGCAGGCTCCAGTTTTTCATCCACCAGTATCACCAAGTCCTTCTCTGCAGGGCTGGTCTCAATGCTTTCATCACCCAATCTGTATTGACACTGGTGATTTCCCTGACCCAGGCACAGGACCTTTCACTTGGCCTTGTTGAATAAAATGAGGTTCACATGGGCTCACTTCTCAAGCCTGTCAAGGTCCCTCTGTGTTGGGAATTGGCTTGATGAGAAAGGACATGGGTCTATGGAAAGGTTGTGCGAGCAGAGTGGTGTGTGAAGGAATGTTAGTGTGGACAGCAAGACTAGGCCTCGGCCAAAACTGCTGGTCTTGCTGATATCAGGAGAAAGATAAGGACACTGTGACCTTGGCAGAGTTTCATAGACAACTTTGAGAAAGTTCCCATAAGAAAATTGCGGAACAACCATAGCTGCAAACCACAAGTGGGTGTGTTTTAGTAATGAATAAACATTAGCAATGTACCAATCATAATAGGACTAGTAGGCATAATTATCGTAAGCTGTATAAATATGAGCTATCTGCGCAAATAAAGTTGAATCACTTCTATCACTCATATTGAGTCGACTTATGTGCATTCCTCCGTCGCTCGCACCTCTGGATGGCATCCTTTCCCTCAAGAGCATCAAATGCACCACTCAGCTTGGTGTCACCTGCAAACTTGCTGAGGGTGCACTCATTCCTACTGTCTGTGCCATTAATAAAGATATTGAACAGTATTGGTCCCAAGATGGACCCTTGAGGGACGCCACTCATTACTGGTTTCCACTTAGACATTGAGCCATTGACTGTAACTCTTGGACACAGCCATCTGGCCAATTCCTTATCCAACAGTCCATCCATCAAATGCGTATCTCTCTAATTTGGACTCTAAGAATGTTTTGGATACTGTAACAAAGGCCCTACAGAAGTCTAGGTAGATGACATCAGTAGTTTTTCCCTTGTCCACTGATGCAGTCACTGCATCATAGAAGGACACTAGATTAGTCAGGTACGATTTGCCTTTGCTGTAGCCATGTTGCCCATCTTGAATCACCTCCCTGCCTTCCATATGTTTCTACATATCTTCCAGGAGGATCTGTTCCATGATCTTGCTGGGCACAGAGGTGAGGCTGATGAGTCAGTATTTCACAGGGTCCTCCCTTTTCCCTTTTTTATAAATGGGTGCAATATTCCATTTTCCCAGTCACTGGGGACTTCACCTGACTGCCATGACTTTTCAAATGTGATGGAAAGTGGTTTGGCAACTACATCAGCCAATATCCTGAGGACCCTGGGATGCATCTCATTGGGTCCCAAGGACTTTTGTATATTCAGGTTTGTCAGGTGGTCTCAAACCTGACCTTCTCCTATGATAAGTGAGACTTCATTCCTTCAGTCCCTGCCATGAGTTCCAGGGGCTTGAGAGATGTGGGAAGAGAGATTACCATTGAAAACTCAGGCAAAAATATTGTTGAGTACTTCAACTTTCTCCATGTTGGTTGTCACCAGCTATCCTCTCTTATTTATTAAGGAAGGTTGTGGAGGTACAATTTCCTTAATCTTCCTTTTCTGGTCAATGTACGCATAGAAGCCCTTCTCACTATTCTTCACACCTCTTGCCAAATTCAATTTCAGCTGTGCTTTAGCTTTCTTTATCCCATCCCTAACATTCAGGCAGCATCCCTGTATTCTTTCAAGGATGCATGTGCCTGGTTCCACTGCCTGTACACTTCCTTCTTATACTTTAATTTCACCAGGAAGTCGTTACTCAGCCATGCAACCAGCTGTACCTTCTGGGTACAGGCTTTTGGGCCTTCCTTTGTTACGGGGCTCTCTCAGGTCTGTGTGTCCACTCCTCTACTTTTCAGACTTACCTGTTACCTTAGGTAATTTCACCCACAAAAATATATCTGTCTTATATATACCTAAGTTCTATTGTTATCCTGTAAACATCTGCAGGGATACCTCATGGTTCTCTTTAAAATCTTTTTTCTTTTTCTTTAACTTATTTGTTCATTTATTTTTAACTGATACCTAGAAGCACCTGGGCAAAGATGTGACATCATTGCCTACTGCACTGGACAAGGTCATTCGGTTGTCACAAAGTTCTCTTTTGTCTGTATATCTCTGTTCTTTATATCTCAGATAGCAAAGTCATTGGGTGAAGACCAGCATTTTCTTTTCTGTCTTGTGTGTGAAATCACAGTGAAGTGATCGTTCACAACAGGATGTATTTGCTGTGTCTGCTTATTAAATACATTTGCCAAAGGATTAATGAGTATCCTTGAAGGTATTGCAGAGTGGCTCACATTCCCATTGTTCTGAACTCACTTCTTTTAGAGCATGTGTTTGTTATTGTTTATTATAGTATGAATTTGAGCAAATATGTTACATGCTCTTGGAAGTGAAAGAAGAGCACTGTAAGAGATCTGAGGTGAAAGTCATGCTTAAAATAATATAAGAAGACTGCATAAGACAGCTAGAACCAACCACACTGCAATTTTATATGCACTACCTAGTGGGAGGTCTCTTGGAATTCACTGTCCCTCAAACAACACCTAGGTTTTATTTTAAGGAAATTAATTGGTTTTCCCAAGGAAATAATTTACACTATTGTTATATAGACAATGAGGAAACCATGTTCTGAGTGTGAAGAGGAGTTATAGTTTATTTGGAAGTGTGGGCATGCTGTGTAGATGCCAGAATAATAAAAATAATAATAATAATATTCAAATTTCACCTAAAATACATCTGTAAACAAAGATCACACTTGAAGTACATCTGCAATTGTGGGATTAAACTCACGTGACTTTAAGACTCTCAATTTATATAGTTAGCAGATAGGAAGTTCTAATCTCCATTAACTTGCTATGCTGTCTCTGAAGTCAAATATGAGCATTTCAGAGATGATTCATAGTATCTGTCTTAGTAATTCAGCTTCATATGGAATGAATTTGCTTTTATGAACCAGCCATGTTTTTCCAGTTACTATAGAGGTAATTCAGTAATTTCCTTGTTGGGCTTCCAGCTAGGATCTGCCATAAGTCCTGTTTTGTATCTGCCAAACCTGTACAGGTGATGTACCTACCTTCTATTGTGTACAGGCAATAGACATCTTTGGGCATCTGTCCCGACCCAATATCGGGGAGGGTTGTTAAATGATCCCGAGACCGAGATTAAGACACAAACGAGGTCAAATGCTATACAACCTTACAACTTTTATTTCCTACAACAACCAACAACTGCAATAGAACAAAGTGAGGAAGAAGGAAAGGAAAAGGCAGACCTAAGAAGCAAGATAATGGGAGAGAGACATAGCGAGACTAGTTACCACCACCATGAATCCAGCAACGTCCTGCTGAACCGGTTCCGACGCCGATGTTGGAGGGTCGGGTCCTTCTGCTGCCAGTCCAATGCCTCTCCCGGTGTTACAGTCTTTCGGATGGTTTCCAAGTCCAAGCTGTCCACACGCGCGCGCCCGAGAGGGGAGTACGCAGTTCTTTTATCGTCCCAGTCCCCCATCACTTCTTCGAAAAGTCCACCCCTTTCTTCAGAAGTCATTATCCTGTGTGCCGCCCCCAGTTCCTCCATGGGTGCATGCCCAGGTGCTCGTGGTGGTTTCTCACCTTGCTTGTGGGCAGGCACAGCTCAGCAGGCACAGATGTGGTGGCTTTCTTTGGGGACATCTTGTGCACTCCCCCACAACAACAGGATGTCGAGGCAGCAGCGATGTCGAGTCAGCAGAACCAACACAGTCTCTTATAGCATCTCTGATGACACTAAATTACTACAATTAGGCAAACGTATCATGTCCTGTGTGTTTGCCTTATGTGTCTACAGTGAGCTGAATAGTTGACTGAATTCTACTATACTGACTAGATCCATTTGCTCTATAATGAGGCCATACCAACTCACATGCTGGTACTTAACATTTGGTCACCTGTTTGTGGTCTTGAATTTAGACATCTGGAATCTGAATTTTTTTCTAGACTTTTGGAGATTAAACTAATTAGAACTAGCTTTAGGATGGGTGAATTCCAAATTAATAATCTAATTGTGCAGTATACTAAGGCAACCCAAAATTAAAACATGTATGTTAACTTCAAGAAAACAAACAAAGAAATGAATACTTTGCCTATTGGGAAAGGGGGCAAGTGGGGGAGTTTAAACTATGGTTTCCTTTCCCCTCTTTTTTTTTTTTAAAAAAACCCACCCTATTATCTACTTGAATAGAGCTTATTTGAAAACTAACCTCAAATCCATATTGATCCAACCTCTCCATTTCCTTTTTATGTGCTAGAAATATTGAATAGAAAAAGTCCACTTGCTTGCAGTCCCAAAATTTCCTGATTTCAACCTTTTTGTCCTGTACATTATTTCTTTAATGTTATTAAGCAGAGATAATACAAAAACTAAATACAAGTAGTTTGCTTCTTAGTGGAGTAAAAGTTCATAAATAAAAAGCACAATATTATAAAGCATGACATAGAAAAGGAGGGAGCTCAGGTTTCCTGACTTTTGTGTTAATCCTTCACTCCTCTGAAGAGGATAAACTAAAGCTGAAATGGAAGACATTAAGGTTTGTTTGTTTTCCTAACTTCTAAACCCGAAACTTCTTAAAGAATTTTAACAAAAGATGTAAATGGCTTGTAAATACGCTACATTTTTTTCCTTTTACCTATAAGCTCTTTATCTCATAAACAGAAGATAAGTAAAAGGCAGAATTTTACATTACATTGTTTTCCCTTAAAGTTTAATATGAAATTCATTTTTTTTTTTCTTTACTAACACATGAGGAAAGAAAAAAGATCAGCTATTAAATGCAGAATAAATTAAATGTGTGGTATTGGGAAATAATTTAAAAAGCCTTTGCTGGCAGAAGGGGGAAAAGAAAAGGGTAAGGAGAAGGTGACCAGCATCTCTGATGCCATTTTGGCTATGGGAGTACTGCAACTACAAATCAGCCAAGCTCTACCCAGTGTATAGTGTCCCTGACAGATGAAAATCCATTTTGGCCTATCAGAATCACTGTATTAGCTAGTACTCAAATAGAAAGAAAAAAAAAAAAAAAAAAAAGTGTAGCAAAATCCATCTGTTTATCTTCGCTTCCCTCACTGCAAGAGCCAGAAAAGTTACCTTTCTTGTTTTTGTCCCCGCCTCGGTAGCAGACATTATTTATAGGAGAGCTGAGATGGCACTGTAAATTGAAAGGCAGGAATAAATTCTGTATAAATGAACTCTGGTTCCTTAACACTGTCAATACACTCTAGAACTTCACCATCCCTATTCAGCAGTTGTTTTAGAAGCTGTAAATTTGGCACCTTTTTGCAGCTAAGATGGTATCAGACTGGTTCATTGCCTTTTTCTTTCTTTCAGTGGTCTATTTACTAGTACATATTTCTCTTGTAGCTGTTCTACCATGGCCCTATTTCCAATTGATGAAGCACATACGTTCTGGGAAGTAGACAGATCTTTGAAGGTAGATGGATTACTTGAGTGTCAGGGCTGGTAAAGAAGAAAGAAGCATTGTGATATCACTTGTGAACAGTTTGACATGTTCAGTCAGAGGTTTACTAAAGCCCAAGGCTTCAATGTGTCCAAATTCTGTGAAGTACTACATTACTCCTAGCATTAGGAGTAACTCCTAGTGTAGGATTTTCCCTATTTATTAAGGAAAATAAATAGAATTTTTTCTTGTTACCCGCAACAAGCTGCAGAAGAAAGCAGAAATGATGAATTGTTGTTAAATGTGTATATAATATATGTGTCGGAGATTCTGTTCCTTAACTTCTGAGTACTGCTACATGGTTCTATATTGTGTTTTTTCCTATCTGTGGATTTTACATTTCATATCTTTTTATTGTCAGTACTTTAGTGTATTTTTCACTTGTTTTGACTATCCCATGTGTTCTAGGGTACAATGTAAAATACTATGATTTAGAAATAACAAGTACTTGATTAAGAGTTTAAAGGGTTGGTACCCAAAACTTCACTTAAACTTTCATAACCACTTTCCAATCCAGAAACTAAAGACTGCTGTGTTTAATTTGTAAACCCTTTTGTGAGCTGAACCCTGCAGAAATCATACAGCCCCATGCACCCTTTGAGACTAATAACAGCAACTGCAGCAAATCAGTCAGAAAATTAAACAGGAAAGGCAAGAAACAAAAAAATAAAATAAAATAATAAAACCAACCAAACAAACAAAAAACTCAACAACAAAAAAGAAAGCAGTATAGCATGAGTGAAAATCAGTTGCTAGTGAAAAAGTAACACTACATGAAAAGAAAATGAGCACTGAGATTAGACAGAAGGATATACTTCTGACATGTTTTTAAAAAAAATGAAAAATAAAACGCTCAGCTTTCATATTTCCAGATTATTTTTTACCAGAGTTATTATTTATTATTTAGTTTTTACTCACAGTTACAAACTAGGATCCTTATTTTCAGCTGTTTATTCTGTTGATTTTTTCTGTTTTATATTTCTGAAGGCTATTAAAACTCAGAGTTTTTATAAAATCATGACACAGGATATTATGGCATTTTGAGTCAACTGTTATGTTCTTTGAGATTAAGAAAATAATATCCCCATAAACATGAGTCTAATTTAACCAAGTTATGTGGGATGACCAGTATTAGAAAGGATGAATTCACATCTGAAAGCTAGCTTTACTTTTCTTTTCAGTAACAGATCTCACAACACAATTCATTCACTCTTTGTTATAGAGAAAATTTACAATAATTTCAAATTAATACATTATCTGTATTTGTTAGTAGTTGTTTTTCTTTTTTTTTTTTTTTTTTTGGAAAGGGGAAAAAAAAACCCCTAAGGTAAATTGATGAAATATTCTGAGTATTAAAATATCACCTGTAATTTTTATATTTCAGAATTAGTGCATAATAATTATTATGGCAGAACTTGTTATGTCCTCTAAAGCACTCAGTGAAAATGTAAATAATAGCCACAGTACAAAATGATGAAAAAACAATGCTTTGTAATACTTCTAATTTCTTTTTTTATAGAAAACACAGAATGAAATTAGTTATAATCTCCATATCCCCAAGGAAAAACAATGGACTATAAGGAAAAAAATTAAGTATTTAAACACAATTAAACATAATATACAGATAGTACTCTTTTTTCTTTTTTCCATTTAAAAAAAAATATTCCAAACTGTGTAAAAACTCATCTTAAATCATAAATCTTGCCTGTAATACCATAGACCACTTAACATTGAACACTATGGTAGAAAGGGAGCAGGGTAGAATCAAATGGAGAAGAAAATGAAGCAGCTACTGATTGTAGTAAGGCTTTTGCTTCGTTACAATACTTTCGAACTAGAGAAATGGAAAAAAAAAAAAAAAACAACAAACCACCAACTTTTGTCTTAGTTTCTTCAGTAATATTTAATGAAGTGTCAATATGTCTTTAAATTTTTATCAATGGTTTTTCACTACATTGCTAGATCACTGGACCCCAGTGAATAGGCAAGTGAATTAAGCTATTTGAAGGACTGTGTTTATCAAATATAGGAAAGACAAAGGAACTCCAGTAATATGTTTTATTTCATCCTTCATTAAACACCTAACAGCCCTATGATTTTTGGGCGTCTGATTATCTGAACCATCATTTTAGTTAAAACTTAAAAAAAATTCAGAAGTTGAAACAGAAATTGAAAGTATTAATTTGATTTTTTTCCCCAGATGTGAATAAATAGACATAAAATTGTCTTACATGTTGTTTTCTCTCATGTAAAGCAAATGTATGATACACACAACAATGCTGCATGTATGTGGCTGAACACTTTCAGAAACAGCGTTCATTCAGAATTCTTATTCAAATATAATTGAAAACATTCACAAAAAGGACAATAATATTATTAGAAAAAAGTGGGTGTTAGTGTAGGCGTAAAAATATCTATTATTTTCCACCATTTGAACCACATACTACATTATACTTCTAGCTTTTAAGACATGAATATTATGACTGCATTTCCATGTGAGAGAATGTGCAGAGGATATTCTTGTTATATCCACATCTATTTTTAGGATCTAAACAGATCCCCTTTTACCATGGTGAGGCAAATAAGATTATTGGTTTATATTAAAATTTGTCAGGATGTCTTACTTTCATGGTATTTGGGATGTTTTTCTCTTCATTATTTCACAAATAACTTAATCTCTATAGAGTCTTCCATGTTGGTATTAGGTCTCTGGAAAGTACATTTTGCAGATATTCTTTCATGTAGACTCTCACTATGTTTGGTTCTCCAGGGTAAATTCTTGGGTGCTTCTTTTTGAAACACTTTGTTTTCACATAGTTATTTTTTCTTAACACTGAGAACTCACAATGTTGAAACTTCTTTTTTGAAGCATGTGAATATTTTCCCTCAGGATTAAGGGGTAAATATCCCCTTTTCTTAAATTCTGAAAATCTAAAGATGAATTGAACTAAAGAGAACATATTTGTCCTGTAAAATAAAGCAGACTGTATAGCATAAGGATGCTTTCCTTCACTTAAAAACATAATTTCAGATGTAGTCCAGATTTTGCTGCTGCATTTTATGTTGGTCATAAGAATGCCATCCAATCTCAGCATTAGAAAAGCAACCCTCCAGAATAGTTGTAATAATAATAATAATAATAATAATAATAATAAAAAATATATAAAATTATTATTATTATTACTATTATTATTATTAAATCAGAAGAAACCATAACAAACATCAATAGTTTACCTAAGGATTTGTTCTTAGGTTACATTGCTTTTGTTCAACTTATATCAGCTGGACTCACTCAAGTATATTAAGGATTTATATTTACTTCATTGCTTTCCATAGGCATATATATTTTATGGGTGTTATATGAACATTGTTTGGAGCATCATTTGATTTATATGTCTTGATTGCTTAGCCCTTAAAATGAAATTATTGCAAATAAAAGAAGTCATCACACACACAAAAATACCCTGAGGCTGAAATCACATATTTTACAACGCCTCATTTCTGTTTCAGACTAGAAGTACAATGATATCTTGCTTTTCAGATTTGTCTCCTCAGAGTCTGTCTTTTTCAGAGCCAATGAGACAAATAATAATATCAAATTATGATTAAATGAGTCAGTAACCACTTAGTAACTGAGTGGAGAACTTAGCATGGGACCACCAGCTTATAATGTAATTATTTATTTTTGATACATGCAATTAAAAAGATTATTCATTTTTAATTCATGAAAAAGTATAGTCACAAAGCAAAATTTATGTCAGTACCCTCTGTCCATGTATTGGGTGCAGGTGCCCACGCGCCGGCAGCAGGGCCTGCCAGGACAGCCTCTGAGGAGCGCCCGGCGCTGCCCCATGCCGGACACAGCCGGTTCCAGCCGGTTCCAGCCGGCTCCAACCCGCCCACCCCAGGGCACCGCTCAGCCCCACAGCCAAAATGGTGGCACCTCTGGGAAAATGTGTTTAAGAAGGGAAAAAATGCTGCACAGGCAGTGAGGAGCTAGGAAAAAAATTGTGAGAAACAGCCCTGCAGACCCCCAGGTCAGTGAAGAAGGAGGAGGAGATGCCTCAGGTGCCAGAGCAGAGATTCCCCTGCAGCCTGTGGGGAAGACCATGGTGAGGCAGGCTGGCTCCATGCAGCCCAGGGACGACCACGGTGGAGCAGGTGGACATGCCCTGAAGGAAGCTGCAGCCCAAGATGAGCCAATGCAGTAGCAGGCTTTCATCTTATTTTCTCCTGTTCTGCTGAGGAGGGGGAGGGGGAGAACCGCTCGGTGGGTGTCTGGCAGCCAGCCAGATCAGACCACCACAATTTTCCTTTTATGCCAAACCCCAGAAACATTGCAAAACAATGAGGTAGTGCAGGGAATACTTTATCCCCTGCTGACATCTCTAATTAAAATGATATAATATGCATACAGAACCAAAGCCTGATACAACAGAAATTGTCAAAACTCACATCGTTGTTTGCTGTGGATGTCACCAACAAGCCCAGTCCTACTTCCTCTAAACTCAGTATGTCAAATTCAGAGCTATTATATCTTTTAATGGAAATGTTTCAAGAGTTTAACCTGTGGTTTTTGTTCTATATTTAAATTGGACACAGGCCTCCGCTTTTCTTTATTCCCTTCTGTTTCCTCAGTTGCACATCTTCATACCTCTACTGTTCCTTGTCTTTCTAACACCTTCCTACTTGATATTCTGTGCTGCTCACTGTCCTCTTCTCAGATACAATGAATGTGTCTCGGGGTAACATTCACTACAATTCTGTAATGCAGAAATAGAGCGTCAGAATGTATATCGAGAATATTATTTTCTCCCTTTCATAACTGTCAACGTCACAATTTCTTGGACTTTATTTTGTCATCTATCATCTCTCTACAAGACCTAGTCTCACTCACATGAATCTAACCTCTGCTGACAAGACATGTTTGGCAACTACAAACTTCTAGCTACCATGACAGAATTAACACTTGTATTTTATACAGTCCTTTCCAACACTACACAGTTCATGCAGCTACTCTTTCTGCTACCCATAAATGACAAATGGATTATAATTTAACTTTAGTTACTTTATCTCCTATCTCTCTTAGCAATAGAAGACCAAAAAACATTAAATCTCACACCATCTCACCTAGCTAGGTTATGAACAAGAGGGGTATATTTTACATTTCTAATGCTTATAATACACAAGGACAACATATTTGTCAAAACGGTTATATTCAGGGATTTCTTAAGTTCAAATAATTCAAAACATTAGTGAACTGAGTCCTGAATGCAATGAAAGGTAGCTACCTTAGAGTTCATCTTCTCCCTC